>NC_072477.1:81731609-82031609 GCF_027574615.1 Eptesicus fuscus
TTATGAAAGAATTTTTCTTCCCTCCTGGTCTTTCTCCATGAATTTTAGTCTTACATTTTTTTATATATGCAAGACTTAATTATTTGATATAAGATAGGGAGAGGAGCCAATTTACCTGCCAGTGAAAAAGCTTTAATTACTCTCATCTTTGACTTGCTCCTCAACCTCACAGCCTAGAGAATTTGATGTAAGCATTTTCATTTAATTCCATGGAATCAAAAATTAATTAATATTTCCCTGTACCCCTTCTCTGCACACATTTCCCCAGAGCTTCAACTTTGAAATGGGCTTTTCTGATATCAGTCCCAAGAGAAAAAGAAAGAATCTATGCACTATTAATAGAAATTTATTTCTTGATAACATAATTTACCTTACTATTTGAAGGACTAGTGAAATATACATAAATACCATACACTGTAGTTAAGAATAGACACTGGAAGTAAATTACCTGGATTTGAATCCAGTTTCTGTCAATTGCTAGTTGTGTGACCCTTCTGTGTCTCCATTTTGTCATCTTTAAAATATGGATTAAAATTGTAACCGCAGTATTAAATACAGTATTACTGATATCAGACAAAGTAGGGGGAGTCCTCTTCCCCAGGGAGTGCTTACGATATCCCGAGAGAAGAATTTTCTGAGACATGCACAGGAGAACTAGTTATTCTTACTTGAGTGGAATTAAATCCCTGCATTTATAAAGTCCTATTTCCCTTAATCCAGTCATAGACGTGTAGCTGGGGTTTCAGTAAAGCTAGAAGCAAAGCCAGTTTCCTTCCCATGTTGGAGATGGATCCAAAACAGCATCAGGTTAGTTGTAGTCCAATAGTCCATTGAATGTAGGGGTCTGCATGACTAAGGGCTACACAGGAAAATGCCATGAAGCCAAGTGTGAGCCATGAGCCAAGTGTGCCAAGAGGAACCAAAAAAGCAAGCTTCTTTGTTCAGGGAATTATACATTCAAAATCTGCCTGTGCTTGCAGTGGCCAACCCATTCTGGCCAATGAGCTCTGTTCCCAGGTATGACTGATGGTAAGCACCTTCCCTTAGTCATCCTAACTTTACTGGGTATGCTTCTATCATCCCTTTGTCCAGTCCATGCACCAGTGGGGTCCCTCAGCCTGGCCTGCAGGGATTGGGCTGAAACCAGTTCTCCGACATCTCCTGAGGGGTCTCAGATTTCGAGAGGGTGCAGGCCAGGCCAAGGGATCCCACTGGTGCATGATTGGGGCCGGGGAGGGACCACTGGAGAGATCCAGGGTGTGTCGGGCCCATCTCGCCCAGTTCCAATAGGCTGGACCCCAGCAGCAAGCTAACCTACCAGTCGGAGCGTCTGCCCCCTGGTGGTCAGTGAATGTCATAGCGACTGGTCAAATTGTGGGACACTTAGCATATTAGGCTTTTATTATATAGGATTAGCTAATTATGAGGCTTGAATAAGTTAATAAAGGTAGGCACTTAGAGTATCTGACCTATAGAAAGTACTCTTTCAGGGTTTGCTATTACATTATTATATTACTAGAGGCCCAATGCACAAAATTCTTGCAAGAGTAGATCTTTCTTCCCCTGGCTGCCGGCACTGGCTTCCCTCTGGCACCCAGGACCTGGGCTTCCCTCCAGCCACCAGCAGGCACCCAAGACCCAGGTTTCGCTCGAAGCCCTGGCTTTGTCTGGAAGGTCATCGGGAAAGATATCTGGTCTAATTAGCATATTATGCTTTTATTATTATAGACTAGAGGTCCGGTGCACGAAATTCGTGCATGGAGGGGGGGTGTCCCTCAGCCCAGCCTGCACCCTCTCCAATCTGGGACCCCTCAATGGATGTCCGACTGCCTGTTTAGGCCCGATCCTGGTGGGATCCCGGTGGGATCGGGCCTAAATGGGCAGTCGGATATCCCTCTCACAATCCAGGACTGCTGGCTCCCAACTGCTCGCCTGCCTGCCTTTCTGATTGCCCCTAACCGCTTCTGCCTGCCAGCCTGATCACCCCCTAACCACTCCGCTGCCAGCCTGATTGATGCCTAACTGCTCCCCTGCCAGCCTGTTTGCCCCCAACTTCCTTCCTCTGCCGGCCTGGTCACCCCTATCTGCCCTCCCCTGCAGGGTTGATCGCCTCCGACTGCCCTCCCTTGCAGGCCTGGTCACTCTCAACTGCCCTCCCTTGCAGGCCTGGTGCCTTCCAACTGCCCTCCCCTGCTGGCCATCTTGTGGTGGCCATCCTGTGACCACATGGGGGCAGGATCTTTGACCACATGGGGGCAGCCATATTGTGTGTTGCAGTGATGGTCAATCTGCATATTACTCCTTTATTAGAAAGGATAGAGGCCTGGTGCAGGGGTGGGGGCCAGCTGGTTTTCCCTGAAGGGTGTCCCAGATCAGGATGGGGGTTCCCTTGGGGCGTGGGGTGGCCTGAACGAGGGGCGGGTGGTGGTTTGCAGGCCAGCCATGCCTCCTGGCAACCCAAGTGGAGGCCCTGTTATCTGGAATTTATTTACCTCCTATAATTGAAACTTTGTAGCCTGGAGTGGAGGCCTAGGACAGCCAGGGCAAGTGAAAACCTTGGCTTCCTCTGTTGCCGGAGGCAACCCTGGCCTGCTCTCTCCATCTCCATGGCTGCTGCCATTTGTGTTTGGATTTGTTTACCTTCTATAATTGAAACTTTGTAGCTTGAGTGGAGGCTTAGGCCGGCAAAGGCAGGAGGAAAGCTTGGCTTCCTTCTGTTGCCTGGGAAACCTTGCTCTCTGTGGCTGTAGCCATCTTGGTTGGGTTTATTTACATACTCGCTCTGATTGGCTGGTGGGCATGGCTTGTGGGTGTAGCGAAGGTATGGTCAATTTGCATATTACTCTTTTATTCGGTAGGATTTTATTAATTTGAACAATTCATTTACTATTACATAATGTCTGTTTCTATATATGACCAATTGATTTCTTTTAAGGACAGGTTTTATTAAGGTATTTCTGCTTGTAGCACTGCAAAAAGACATTTTCATACATTGTCCCATTTAAAAATATGAAAAAGAAACTTCCACCCCTAAGCAGATAAAATTTTTGAATCACAGTTATTTGATTTAACCCATCATTTAACTCTGCTTACATAGATAAAAGTGAAAGTACATTTACTCTGGTAACAAGGTTTGGTGTAGTTGATAAATAATAATTTTATTGGTTTTCTGGGACATGGAAACTTATTACAGCTGGGCTGCATTTAGTATAAATTCTATTTCTGTACTTTTTAAATCAATTGTGTCTTATTATATGTGGATGAAAGACAGATAATAAAAGGACTTTGGATAGATAATTAATACAAAAATTAGCAAATTTTTAGTTTGACTGTGTCAGCAAATTTTTATGTGCTCCTAAAATACTAAGGCATTTTGTAAAAGCAATATCAGCATATTTTTATGTATAATTTTTGGTGGGTGGAGAAATATGCATTTTTGTATCTTGTTATATATATTTAGTTTACATTTTAAATTATTGGTTAATACTCCTAATTCAATGCCATAAAAATGTGGATTTTCTCTTTTGCATAAATGTGACCAATTGCTGCCAAATCACAAAGAGCTTAGATTAAGTGAACTGAATTCATTTTTTTTCTTTTTAATAGTAGAAACTCTAAAAAAATTTACATAAATATGCTGCAAAGCAAAAGTTTCCATTGTTTACTTGAACTTCTGACCATTGAGGCAAAAATTTGAACTTAATCTTGGTCCACCGACATTTGATTATAACTTACTTACACTTAATTTTTTAATATGTTTTTATTGGTTTTAGAGAGGAAGGGAGGAGAGATAAACATTAATGATGAGAATCATTGATTGGCTGCCTCATGCATGCCCCCTCCTGGAGATTGAGCCCACAAACTGTGCATGTGCCCTGACCAGGAATCAAACAATGAGCTCCTGGTTCATAGATCAAAGTTCAACCACTGAGCCTACTTGCTGGGCTTAACTTGCTTACACTTAGTGACACATAAACAAATTTTATTAAAATAAAATTTTGATTTTATTTCTGAATTTCACTATCTTTATATATTTATTATACATTTTAAATACAAAGGATCACTAAGAAGTATCTACCATTAAAAAAGAAATATGTTATTAATGTGTATATGGGAAGAGCTATCATCAAATATTAAAAACACCATTGAATTATAGTTCATATACAATAGAAATTATATCTTAAGTTGTGCTTGAACCAAGGTAAATGGGATGACATAACCTGTCTTCTGCCATGGGAAAATTTATATTTTTCTGACTATTGAATAGAGTTTCTTGTCAATAGACTAATAGAAATTATTCTTCATGAAATCTCAAAACTAAACATGAGGCTGGTGTGGTTCAGTTGGTTGAGCATCCTCCCATAACAGTGGTCAGCAAACTCATTAGTCAACAGAGCTAAATATCAACAGTACAACAATTGGAATTTCTTTTGAGAGCCACATTTTTTAAACTTAAACTTCTTCTAACGCCGCTTCTTCAAAATAGACTCGCCCAGGCCGTTGTATTTTGTGGAAGAGCCACACTCAAGGGGCCAAAGAGCCGCATGTGGCTCGTGAGCCGCAGTTTGCCAACCAGGGCACTAGGAGGTCACCAGTTCAATTCCCAGTCAGGATACATGCTCGGGTTGCAGTCCCCATCCCCAGTAGGGGGCGTGCAGGAGGCAGCCAATCAATCAATCAATGTTTCTATCTATCCCTCTCTCTTCCTCTCTGAAATCAATAAAAGAGAAGAAGAAGAAGAAGAAGAAGAAAAGAAGAAGAAGAAGAAGAAGAAGAAGAAGAAGAAGAAGAAGAAGAAGAAGAAGAAGAAGACAAAAAACACTGAACATGAAACTTAAGGACTATACTTCAAGATTTCCTCCTGCTTTACTAGGAAATATAACACTAAATAAATAATTGGCCACTTAATAAATTATTGAATGCCAATTCTATGGGGATAGTCTTAATTTAAGCACAATGGTCTGATGCTTACTGATTAGTGGGCTAAGAATTCTACATCCATACCCTAACACTTGATGATGTTTTGCTGGGTAGAAATGAACTTTGAAAAAAGACAAGTGAATTTATATATGTGCTTTTGGCATACTTTCTACTCAGCTTTTTAAATTTCATAATTTTTTAAAAAAATGTAAAATAAGAGCAAATACTTCACAATATTATTTTAATTCAGTTAAAAAATCGATAAAGATTTCACATGTTAATATTACTAAAACAGTTATTTTTAGATATCTCTTCAGCTGTTTAATCTGATTAAAAACATGAGAGAGGTATAAGCTCTATGTGGTGATGTCAGAAAGTTGGCATATTTCTTCTCCCAAACCAACTATAAATACTGGACAAAATTGTCAAAAACAAACATTGATGGGCTCTAGAAACTGACCAAATATAAACAAATGCATTCTTGAAAAAGTATTGGGCTTTGAGTAAGAACCATGGATGTCTGTGGTGTACTTGCCTAAGGCTTCTCCCATCCATTCAGGCCAATATGGTTGTAGCTGTACCAGGATGGAAGAAGACCTAACACTCCTCAGCTTCAGTGCCGGAGGTGACTCATTTTGGAGAAGAAGGCAGAAAAACACATGCTGCTGTTGTTGGTAAAAGTAGCAGATAGTGGTAAGTGAATGGAAAAGTTCAGCAGCTCTGGATGGTCAGAGATTGCAGTTCTAATTAGAGCAAGCAAAGGATCAGTGAACTAATAAGAATTTTAACAAAGAAATTTAGAAAATAAAGCAACTTATGTAAGGTCTCCACACATTTCTGACCACCTTCTGCATGCATATTCAGGAGACTAGAAGGAGTCCAAGATAAGCACGCTTTCCCAGATGACCAGGAGACTGCTTACATATGCAGAGGTGATACAAAAGGGTTCAGCAAAAAAGCATGGCAGATCTGAAAACAGCCAGATATTTGAAGGTATTTTCCAGCTAGCTTGAGCATAGCTTCTGACAAATCATTGCCAGGCCACTAAGCAATGCAGACCAATGGGTGAACTCTAAAATTCCAGGTTAAAAAAATATGTAGGTACGTAAAACTGAGCAAAGACTGCTATGGGGGCTGATTTTATAGATTTATTGTGGAAAAATCACTAAAGAAGAAATAAACAACACATTAAGGGTAAATCTCATGGGGGGAAGTCAGAATCCAAACTTGCTAATATATATTATCTAAGTATATGATTTGTGTCCAATTTTCAACAACAAAAATCATGAGATAAACAAAGAAACAGAAAAATGTAACATATACTCAGGAAAAGCCAATACAATTTGTTTTGTTCTTTTATTTATTTTTTTATAGGCCCACATGCAGGATTTAACAAATAAAGAATGTAAAGCAGCCATTTAATTTATATATATCAAATCTACACATTAAAGCTAAAAATGGGGAGGAAACCAAGATGGCAGCATAGGTAAACAGCTAAACTGCTGCCTCACATAACAATATCAAAACTACAACTAAAAGACAAAATGGACATCATTCAGAACCACTGGAAAGCTGGCTGAGTGGAAATTCTACAACTACAAGGAAAGAGGAAAGCACATTGAGACTCAGAGGAGCTGCAAAAAAGCTGAGTTACAGAGATGCGTATGCGGAGAGGACGGCTGGCTTTCTAAAGCAGGAGGGAGACTGAAGCTCCCGACTGCACTGAACTCCAGTCCCAGGTGAGACTCTGGGAACTCAAACTCATTTTGGGAGGAATCTGGACTGTCAGGAAAAGAGAAAGCACACTGAGACTCAGGGGAGCTGTGGAAGGCAGAGGTCCGGAGGCGCGCACGTACAAAGAGGATTGACTGCTGAGTGCATGTGCGGCTAAGTGCGCGGCTGGCTTTCTAAAGCGGGAGGGAGACGGAAGCTCCTGACTGCGCCGAACTTCAGTTCTGGGCGAGTTTCTGGGAAACCAGACTCATTCGGGGAGAAACTGGACTGTCTGGCAGCGGGCAAAACTCGAGGGCAGCTTTCTCTCAGAGGTGCTTGCAGAGATTACCAAGGGACACTGAGGCCCAGGGGCCTCACAGGGCAGGGCTGACGGGAAGCCAAGGCAGTCTGCTCCACCCTGAGACTCCGCCCCATCCAAGCTGAGCACAGAGGCTTTTGCAAGTCTTCTCCCATAAGGGTGTCTCCAACACAGAAGTTCTCCCAGCATAGACACAGCTGATCCTCACAGCCAATTGGCCTGGAGGTCAATTCCTCCCAGTGATACCAACAACAATCAAGACTTAACTACAACAAGGCTGTGCAGACAGTCCACAAAGGGGTGCACCAAAAGTGTCCACCCCAGGTAACTTGGGGAGGCTGAGGCACTGGACCATATAAGACACCTACCACACAAAGCTACTCTACCAACTCAGGGAAGCAGCGAAAATGTGGAGACAAAGAAACAGATCACAAATGAAAGAAATGGAGGAAAGCAAACAACTGGATACAGAGTTCAAAACCATGGTTATAAGGTTTCTCAAGAATTTCCTAGAAAAGGCCGATAAATTTAGCGAGACCCTTGAGGATATGAAAAAGGACCAACTAGAAATTAAACATACACTGACTGAAATAAAAAATATTATACAGAGACCTAAGAGCAGACTAGAGGACCGCAAGAATCAAGTCAAAGATTTGAAATACAAAGAAGCAAAAAACACTCAACCGGCAAGCAAAAAGAAAAAAGAATCCAAAAGTTTGAAGATAGTGTAAGGAGCCTCTGGGACAACTTCAAGAGTACCAACATCTGAATTATAGGGGTGACAGAAGAAGAGAGAGAGCAAGATACTGAAAACCTATTTGAAGAAATAATGACTGAAAACTTTCCCCACCTGGTGAAAGAAATAGCCTTACAAGTCCAGGAAGCACACAGAACCCCAAACAAAAGGAATCCAAAGAGGACCACACCAAGACACATCATAATTAAAATGCCAAAAGCAAAAGACAAAGAGAGAATATTAAAAGCAGCAAGAGAAAAACAGTTAATTACCTACAAGGGAGCACCCATATGATTGTCAGCTGATTTCTCAACAGAAACTATGCAGGCCAGATGAGAGTGGCAAGAAATATACAAAGTGATGAATAGCAAGAACCTACAACCAAGATTACTCTACCCAGCAAAGCTATCATTCAGAATTGAAGGGCAGATAAAGAGCTTCACAGATAAGAAAAAGCTAAAGGAGTTTATCACCACCAAACTAGTATTATATGAAATGCTGAAAGGTATTCTTTAAGAAGAGGAAGAAGAAGAAAAAGGTAAAGATAAAAATTATGAACAACAAATACATGTCTATCAACAAGTGAATCTAAAAATCAAGTGAATAAAAAATCTGATGAACAGAATAAACTGGTGAATATAATAGAATCAGGGGCATAGAAAGGGAGTGGACTGACAATTCTCAGGGGGGAAGGGGTGTGAGGGTATGGGAAGAGAGTGGACAAAAATTGTACACCTATGGATGAGGAAAGTGCGGGGGAGGTAAGGGCAGAGGGTGGGGTGGGAACCGGGTGGAGGGGAGCTATGGGGGGGAAAAAGAGGAACAATTGTAATAATATAAACAATAAAGATTTATTAAATTTAAAAAAAGCTAAAAATGTTTAAAAGTTAAAGGAAAGTGTAATATTAATGCCTGTATAAAGGAAGAATTTTAAGAGACATAGAAACATAAAACAATGGAAATTTTGGAGTTGAAGAGTACAATTTTGAAGAATGCATGTTGCTAGACATGTATTTTCTGATCTCAGGACTTTCACAAAGGTACATAAATGGGTATAACATTGAATTAGACACATAATAAATGAAACAAAATAAAGTCTAAAAATATATTTATACATATATAATCAATTAATTTAATTAAAAGCACAATGGTAAATTCCATTGGTAATTTTCAACAAAAGCTGCCAGAAAAAGTAGATGAACTTATGAAGAAACAAAACCTTAATTTTCATCTTAAAACATACACAACAAATTAATTTGCAATGTATCATAGACCTAAAAGAAAAAGCTACAGCTATTATTTCTTGGAAGCATTACAGGATAACACCTTGGACACTTGGGGTAGGCGAAAGTGTTTCAAACAGGTCTACCCACAATAGACATTCAAGAAGATATTATTTAAAATGAACTTATTTATCATAAACACACTAAAATTTGTACAAAATAATACCCAGCAATTTTAATTATGATATTCAAATTGGACACGACCCAGATGTCTATCTAGCTAATACAATTTTTGAAAGTTTCAGTATAATCAGACAATGGAGTATTACTCAGCAATAAATAGGAATGAATTTGTGGCATGCCACAATGTAGATAAAAACATGTGAATGGAACAAATCAGACAAAATGAGAGCAGGTACTATATGAATCAATTTATATGGGCCACATAACAGCAAAACTATAGTAATAAAAATCAGAGTGGTGGTTGCTTAAGGTGAGGCTTGAAAGTTTGACTGGGAAGGGGTGAAGGAGCATAAGAGAAAAATTCTGGATGATGGAAATGTCTTATAGCTCAATTAGAAGCCCAGTGCATAAATTTGTGCATGGGTGGGGTCTGGCTGGCCCACCCCGATCAGGGCCAATAGGGCCAGGCCAGCTGGGGGGAGGGGCCGCAGGCAGTTGGCTGGCTGGCCCCGCCCCTGACCTGGGCGAGAGGTGATCGGGGGTTGGGCTGGCCAGGGGAGGGGCTGCAGCCAGACAGGGGGAGAGGCCACAGGTGGTTGGCTGGCTCTGCCCCCTGGTCAAACTCCCAGTTGAAATCCTGGTTGAACTCCTGGTTGAGGGGACAATTTGCATATTAGCCTTTTATTATATAGGATGTGGCTGTTGTTTACTCTGCAGAGTAACCTAGCCTCTCCTCATTGATAAAGTCTACAGCTCCTGACCTTTTCTCTCTCCCCATGTGAAAAGTGTATTGTGATTCCAATGTTCAGTCATAAAAATGTACTATTGTTTGGGCATAAGAGACATATATGTATGTAAATTTCTTTTTTCACCTTACATTATGTTTTTTAAAATTAGCAATGTTTAGATATGTAGATTAATTTTAATTGTTGCATAATATTTTTGTGTGTGAAAGAACAATTCTTTATCATTTACCTATTGCATCTAGTTGGTTTCCTTTTCCTCACTGTCACAGCCTTGGAGTGAAGATTCTTGTAGATGCTCAGATGACTTTTTTTTGGCATATATTCAAGAATTTCTCTTAACTGAAAACTAAATATATAATTGACCAAGTTTTGGATGACTTCTTCATCTTTAACAGATTTTTCCAATTATTCTATGAGATGATTGTACCAACTTAGATTCTTGCTAGCAATATATGACAGTTCCCATTTCTCACATTTTGTCCATGACATAGGCTTATTAGACATTTATTCTTTTGCTATTCTGGTGGGTGTGAAATAAAGTTTCATGGTTGTTTTAGTCTGCATTTCCCTGATTACTTAGAAAATTTGCTGTCCATTTGGGTTTCCTTTATGTGAATTACTTTTTCAAACGTTTTACCCACAAATTTTCCAATTTAAGTGTTTATTGTTTTATAATATTTTGCTAAATATTTTAATATAGCCTGGATACTAAATATTTGTCAGTTATATGGGTCTCAAATATCTATTGCTTTTCAGCTGACTTTAATCAGGGTTACTTCTAGAATATAAATTTTTAAAAAATAATGGAGTTAAATTTTTTTTTTTTAATTAGTGATAGTTAAGGCAGGAAAACAAAATCCTGATACTTGATCTTATACTAAGTGTTATATTTTTATTTCTTCTTCATAATCTTTTACTAAATGTTTATATCTGGTAAGTGGAATTTCTGCTTGAAATTATTATTGAAAATTGTCTTAATCATTCTTATCCTTCCTTTTTAAAAGTAAACTTTGGGATCAGTTAGTCAAATTCCATGAAACTTCAAGGTATTTATAGATTACTTTGTGGAGAATTTTCATCTTTATATTGTTAAAGAATGAAACATTTCAATTGATTTAGGGCTTCTTTTATGTCTTATGTTGATGTTTGATTCACTATTAAGATTTTATTTATGTAACTACTTCACATATTTAAAAATTTATCATAAATAACGTATACTAGTATAATTGTTGCTATTGTTTATGCATATTACAATTTTACAGTTTTTGATTTTCTTAGAACTGCTGCATATCTTGAAAACTTTTTAGTAGCATAGCTAAATTGTATTTGCTATCATTTAATTTAGGATTTTATATCTACATTATTAAGTGATACTTTTCTTTCTCGTACAGTTCCTGTATGAATTTCTATGTAAGCTTCATAAAATAAGCTGAGTTTTTCTATCTTCTTATTATACATAGGTTATTTTTCTTGCAAGTTTGGTAGAAGTAACTTACAAAAGCATCTGGGAATGGTGATTAAAGAGGGGCACTAGGTTTTGGGGACAAGTTTTGAATAGTGGTTTCTTGGTCAGAAGTCTCTTCTGATTTTATATTTCTTGGTGTGTGTTTTTTTGTTGTTGTTGATGGTGTTAATATTCACTCAAGGATATTTTTCCATTGATTTTTAGGGAGCGTGGAAGAGAGAAGGAAAGACAGAGAAACATCGATGTCAGAGAAACACATCGATTGGTTGCCTCCTGCATGAGCCTGACCAGGGCCCTCACCAGGGAGGATCATTCAATGGAGGTACATGCCCTTGACCAGAATCAAATCCGGGACCCTTTGTTCCTCAAGCCGATGCTCTATGCACTGAGCCAAACTGGCCAGTGCTGATTTTATATTTCTTATCAAATACATATTTTAATTGTTTTCCTAGGAAATAGATAATATTGATTTTAAATATTAACTTGTGATTTTATTTTGATGATACCCAGCATTTGTTTCAGTCAGGTATGGTAAGATACAGACATGGAAATTATTGTCATGAAGGAAGTTTTCATTATACTCAGAGTCCCCTAGAAACAGGAGGCACAGCCACTATTCAGGCTTCACGGGGAAGCACAGGGCTGGGATGAGCAGGCAGAGAAAAAGAAAGAAACTGCTAGCTGGCACCTTCATTGCGATTTTCAGGGGAAAAACGGAAGAGGCAAGGTAATATAGCTAAGTAGATTTAGGATTGGATGATTTGAATAATTTTGGTGGGCTCTGGAACGTAGGGGTGGTCCCTAAATGAAAGGTAATTGAACTGATTAGAACAGGATAATACTGTTCCAGAGTGTGAGAGCCCCATAAAAAGAGGTGGTTGGGGTTCAGGGTTTTGGATTGGTTTGTTTACACATTAAAGGCATACTCCCAGGCAAGCCATACACTATCACTAGCCATTAGCTAACCCTGAATCAGCAAGGTCAAGATGCTAACATATCAAGAAATAGGAAAACAAAGTTAATACAGATTTTTAAAATTTCACTTTTATATCTGTAAGATTGCTATTCTTTTATTTATTTACACTAGAGGCCCGGTATACGAAAATTCGTACACTTGGGGAGATCCCTCAGCCTGGCCTGTGTCCTCTTGCAGACCAGGAGCCCTCGGAGGATGTCCCACTGAGGACTTGCCACAGTCTGGCCTCCCTCTGTGGGAGGCAACCAGCAGGGTGATGGGAGGGGCGGGACAGCGCCAGCTGGTGAGTGGCTTTCCCCACCCCCTGATCGCCCCTCTTCCACCACCAATCACTGCCGCCCCCTGATCACCATCCCCTCCCTATGCCCACTGGCACTCACCTTGGCTGGCCTGGAGCCACCCGTTCACCAACCAGTTGTTCCACAGTTCGGTCTATTTGCATACTAGGCTTTTATTATATAGGATATTTATCTCTTTGTTTTCTGTCTCTATCACAACACTATTAGCTCCTTGAGGTAGGCAATCACATCTGTTTTATCTGTCATCTCACACAATGCCTAATGCACAGTATTACCAAACTAATAGGATCCACAGAATGGACTGTAGGGGACTGAAACCCATTTATAGTTAAGGCAAGACTGCAAGTAGAAGGTAAAGAAGCAGGTAGAAAAAAATCATCTGCAAAGTGCTGAAACAGGCCAGATAGGCAGATAGGCAGGTTTAGGAGACAAAGCCTAATGCCATAGTTCTCAAATTTCAACATGCATCAGAGATATTGGATGGCTTGCTAAACTACGGATGCTGCAACCACTCCCAGAGTAAAGTAGGTCTAGGGTAGAGTATGAAAATATTTAATGTGAGTCCTGTGCTCCCTGAAAACAATGATAGTTGAGAAATACCCCAAACTTTTATTTCCCAAACTCCCCCTGATTTTTGTGTTCTGAGAAATAGCTTCTACTAAAGAACCACTCTTTTATTTTTATTAATTTAACTTCATTGTTGAAAGTATTACAGGTGGCCCCATTTTTTCCCCTTTGACCCCTACTAGCCCACAGCCACCCCCCTTCCCAGGCCTTCACCACACTATTGTCTGTGCATATGAGTTCATTGGTTAATCTCTTCCCACCCACTCTGAGATTTGACAGTCTGCTCCATGGTTCCATGTCTCTGGAACTATTTTGTTCATCAGTTTATTTTGTTCTTTAAATTCCACATATAAGTGAGACCATGTGATACTTGCCTTTCTCTGACTGGCTTATTTCACTTAGCATAATACTCTCTATGTTGTTTCAAAGGGTAAAAGATCCTTCTTTTTACTGCTACATAATATTCCATTGTGTAAATGTACCACAACTTTATTATCCACTCATCTACTGATGGGCACTTGGGCTGTTTCCAGATCTTAGCTATTGTAAATAAGGCTGCTATGTACATAGGGGTATTTCCAGATTTTTAGGATATATTCCCAGAAGTTGGATCACTGGGTCAATTTAACTTTTTGAGGAAACTCCATACTGTTTTCCACAGTGGCTGTACCAGTCTGCATTTCCATTAGCAATATAATAGGGTTCCCTTTTCTCCACATCTTTGCTAGCACATGTTGTTTGTTGATTTACTGATTGTAGCCATTTTGACAGGTGTGAGTTGATATCTCATTGTAGTTTTAATTTGCTTTTCTCTTGATGATTAGTGACTGAACATTTTTTCTTATGTCTATTGGCCACCTGTATGTTCACTTTGGATAAGTGTCTATTTAGATCCTTTGCCCTTCTTTGAATTGGAATGTTTGTCTTCTTTTTTGTTAAGTTGTATGACTTCCTTATATATTTTGGATATTAACCCTTTATCAGACGTTGAATTGATAAATTTGTTCTCCCATACATTGGGCTCCCTTTTCAATTTGTTGATGGTTTCTTTTGCTGTGCAGAAGCTTTTAATTTTGATGTAGTCCCATTTGTCTATTTTCTCCTTTGTTTCCCTTGCCCTAGGAGATGTATCCACAAACAAATTGTTAATGAGCGATGTCTGAGATTTTGCTACCTACGGTTTCTTCTAGGATTTTTATGGTTTCAAGTCTTACATTTAAGTCTTTTATCTATTTTGAGTTTATTCTTGTGTATGGTGTAAGTTGCTGGTCTAGTTTCATTTTTTTTTTTTTTGCATGTATCTTTCCAATTTTCCCAACACCATTTATTGAAGAGACCATCTTTACTCCATTGTATGTTCTTGCCTCCATTTCAAATATTAATTGAGCATAATGGCTTGGGTCAATGTCTGGGTTCTCTGTTCTGTTCCATTTGTCTATATGCTTGTTCTTGTGCCAGTCCCAGGCTTTGATTACAGTGGCTTTGTAGTATAACTTGATAACTGGTATTGTGATTTCTCCAACTTTGTTCTTCTTTCTCAAGATTGTTGCAGCTATTCAGGGTCTTTTTTGGTTCCATATAAAATTTTTGAGTATTTAAGAACCACTCTTTTCCATATGACTTAGAAAAAAACTCACTGTCTACACTTTCCCATCACTCACACAGACTTGCCAATGACTCTTGTTTACCTGTGACAAAGCCAAACACAAATCCTCCAACTGGTCTTTTCTCAAGAAAAATTTGCTATGATTAGAACAACTCCGAGACCATGTGGATTCCAGCAACAGAGAGGAATTGACAGGACTACTCCAGCCATGAAGACAGAAGAGAAGCAGTCCAGAGATGGAAGACGCTGACGTCGCCTTGCCATACTAGCAGTCAGCAGCTGTGCATCCCTGCAGGTTGCCCAGGACCAAACCAGAAAGGGTCGGACCTGCATTACCACCATTTGTCCACCATCCAGAACTGTAATATCATTGCTGACATGTACACATAAGGAACTGTTTGACATTGAAATTGGGTCTCAAAAGAACTGTTGGCCCAGAAAGAAACTTACTACAGACTGATTCATTTGCCTTTCAGCATAACCATTATTGCTTGTCTCATTTTCAGTTCTTATAAGTGTATTTCTAGTAGCACATGATCTCACTCATCTAGGGGAAATGATGAACAACATAGACTGATGAACAAGAACAGACCCAGAGACAAGGAGGCATGGATCAGACTGTCGGACCTCAGAGGGAGAGTGAGGGAGGGCGGGGATAAAGGGGAGAGATCAAGCAAAGGACTTGTGTGCATCCATATGAGCCTAACCAGTGGTCATGGACAACAGGGGGTGGGGGCATGCGTGGGGAGGGGTTTGGGATGGGAATGGGGGATGAGGACAAATATGTGATACCTTAATCAATAAAGAAATTAAAAAAAAAAAAGAACTGCTTGTCCCCCTGAAGCTAGCTATACTCAGAGATAAACTCCCGTTCAGCTGACTGTGACATCCCCTGATTGCAAAACAATCACAAATGTAAATCATTCCCTCTACAGTTCGCTTTGCTCTCACTACAAAGGTCTAAGACTAAACCCGTGGTCAGCAAACTGCGGCTCCCGAGCCACATGCGGCTCTTTGGCCCCTTGAGTGTGGCTCTTCCACAAAATACCACGGCCTGGGCGAGTCTATTTTGAAGAAGTGGCGTTAGAAGAAGTTTAAGTTTAAAAAATTTGGCTCTCAAAAGAAATTTCAATCGTTGTACTGTTGATATTTGACTCTGTTGACTAATGAGTTTGCCGATCACTGGACTAAACCAACCTGCAGAGGCACCTGATCTGTTGAAGTGCTTGCACAGTTACAATAGGCTGAATGAAATAAATTACCTTACTTTTTTTTTTTTTTGTCTTTAGTAGGCCCAAATTTTACAATCTAACTAGTACCCAGATGATTCTTCTGGGGCTGCCCTGAGAACCACACTTAGCAAACTGCCATTCTAATGCAATGATAGGCAATTGGCAGAATATGTGATTCAGCCAATGGGGAGCTGTACTGAAGCTGGTAAACAAGTGGGCTAAGTAACAATTTTATTCAGGTGAAAATCAGCACGTGAAATAAAATGGGAGGGAACCCTTCTCCCAGGTCCTGTGGTTGAAGGGTCAGGTTACTTTTCCGCCTGACTTTACAAAAACTTTTCTCTCACCTGGTAAAGAGTCATCCAAAAGCAGTGTGATCCCTGGGCATGGAAAGACTACAAGCCTGGAGGTCCGGAGAAACTGAAGAAGGAAAAGAGTCCGTCAAGATGCGGTAAATATACTGGACCTAAAGAATTCAACTTGATGTCTCCTGTATTATTGCTGCTAAAATCGTTAAATCACTGCGATATTTTCTTTGTTTATGAAGTCATTATTATACACTTCTTGGATTTGAGCCACATTTCCGCATCCTTTCAGATAAAAATAAACAAACAAGCCCTAAACTCTATTTAAACTCGAGAAAACAAAGATGAAAATGCCTAACAGAGTAATGTTTTAAACATTGCCGCTGTGTTCTTCTTTGGTGTCAGCAAAGGTAACAATTTGGGCGCCGTGTCTTAGAACAGCAGTGTAGACGTTCTCTCGCATTACAAATCTCGGGCCTGACATTTCTGTCTTTGGCCCAGCGTTAATGATGTTCCATGCTGACCCTCCTGTGCGAAGGCAGAGCTGGAGAGCACAGCTTTGATAGCAGTGTTTACATGAATGTTTGATAAGCATCTGTCAGCTCCTAGCACTCTACAAGCCTGGGAACACAAAAGAAGCCAGGGAACCCTGGAGTTTTTGCCACCTGAAAGCATAATCTGGTGTGTTTGCTGAATTTCAAATCAGCCCTGAGATTGTTCTCTCTGTAGCTTGGATTGTAATTTATGTATTATTTACTCAAAAAATAGAAGAAAGGATAACAGACAATTACTTCTTCTAAAAAGGGTTTTGGCTATTGGGCAGAATTACTTTAATGTGTTCTTGCTACATTTTTGTTTGGTCCCACTGGACACAAAATATCATGCAGATTGAAGTGTATTTGACAGCTTAAAGGGAGGTTTAAGAATATTGACCGTGTTCCTTTTCCCCTTTTCCAAATCATAATGTCGAAAGAAAAGAGTGCTTAGAGAAGGTTTTGTATGTGTACAGAGCAACCTATATTTTGTGTTTCTTAATGTGGGCAATATAGAAAAAAATGCGCATATTAATTGGCTTTGATTGTCTTTTGAGACCCCACGTTGATTTCAGCAATGCTTTTTGTGCTCTTTGTTCAGTAATTCATGACTCCTGATATAGGACTGTAGACAAAGGTTTGTTTTTTATTGTTCAGAGATATAAAAACTTAAAAATTTTGTGGAACCAGAAACATCAATATCATCTCTTAAAATAATGTCCCAGCAAATGCAGTGGTATTTCCACCACAGAAGAATAGATGGAAATAGCTTACTGGTGTCTAGTATTCTATAAAGAACAAATGAGATTAGAATTTATTATTGCAGTGGGCTGAATATTATGTTGCCCACGTAAAATCATGTACATAAATATGCTTTCATTGATGTGAACTCCCTCAAAAATAAAACACAGGGAAATACTGAAAAGAGAGGATGATAAATCTTACTACTTTCAGGGGCCTCTCCTTTTCCTGCTGCTGAGTTGTGCTGAATTGACTGAGTTGTGTGATATCTCTCAGCTTATTAAATTTTAAAAAAATTCTGGATCAGGTTATTCTTGAAGCTAGCGCTATCCCCTAGTTTTCTAACTTACATGAGCCAATACTGTCTTTAAAATACAACTACAAGAACATTTAAGCTAGATTGAGACTGTATTAATTTTCAACATAAAGACTTGTGAATAATATATCATTTTCTGTTAAGGGTGAATTCACCAACATAATATTAGATATTCAATTTAATTTATCTTTTTTTTTTTTAATAGGAAGAGGGAACATCCTTTCCCTCTTTCTATTATGGTTTAGATTTAGTTATAGATATGTGTTAAAACTGGTCATTTATATTCTTAAATATTTTAATATTGTATATATCTTTGTAAATGACTAAACTAGCATTTTCCTTCTGTATTGATTTTTCTGAGTGGGTCTCTCTAAGGCAGGGGATATGCTTACTATGGTATCACACACATACATATATTCTGGTATACAGTAGGGCTAACATAGAAAATTCATTCCAGATAATAAATTGGAATTCTGTTCCTAGAAATTACTCCTATGAGCAAGATTTATGGCTTTTTTTCCATTGGATGTTACCTTCATATTAGATCAATAGGACAACATTAGAGTGGTGTGTTAAATATTGTGGAAAACTGATGATGATGCAAATAACAGGAGAACTTGTAACAATTTATGATTGATGTTATTAATTAGAGAAATAAAGCAGAGGAAATAGTTGTAAAACATCTTGAAAATGTATATGTGTGTTACAAATTGATAAATATTTAGATTTGGCAAAGGATGAATGACTAGGTTTCTTAGATTGAGTAGAGATGAAAATAAATCACTGCCGTCAAAGAACTTATTTAGAGAAAGAAGGCTAATACACATGAATACGCTTAAAATATTTAAATGATACATTGAATAGAGTTGACTAGAAGAGGAAATAGAATTTATAGGAATAATACATAGAAGAGGCTAAAAATAAATAGAAGATAAACAAGTTTAAAATGAAATTTAGATAAGCAAAGGTGAGATGTAGGGGTGACTAAATACAACAGCGGAGGACAAAGCATGGGGTCAGAAGAAATATGGCATATAGAGATTGAGAAGTCAGGTCTCACTGAATTTGCTGATATGTGATCTAATGCATGCCACCAGGGAATAAACAAACAAACAAATAAGAAAACCCACCTTTTTCTTTACTTGATAATTTGACTAAATTAATGTCATACCATATATCACTTTCTTAAATGTTACATAAGAGTTCTAGAGGGGTTGCTTTAAAGAATGCAGTAGCCAGTCCACAAATATCCTATCAAAGCAAAGAGTTTGGAAGTCTATAGTGGCATGGCATCCTATCTAATAATAGAGTAATATGCAAATTAACCATCACTCCGCGACAAAATGGCAGCCCCCATAGTCACAAGATGGTGGCACCCAGTTCCCTCAGCCCCGCTACTGGAGTGTCCGGCCTGTCCGCAGGAGCAGTGAGGCTGGATCTGCCTCCGGAGGGGGCGGATCCAGCCTCCCCACTCCACTGCTGCTGCAGTGTCTGGGCCGGTCAGTCCCACTGGGGTTCGGCGGGGACCAAACAGCGAGGCTTAATCCGCCCCCAGACACGGCAGACAGAGCCTGGACAGCAGAGCATGGAGGCTTCCTTAGCGCGATGGCAGTGGGGAAGCCCCAGGCCCAGCAAACAGCCCAGGCAGCAGGGCTTGGGGGCTTCCTTAGCACAGAGGCCGCAGGAACACCCCCAGGCCCAGCAGACAGAGCCTTCACAGCAGGGCTTGGGAACTTCCTTAGAGCAGAGGTGACAGGAACACCCCCAGGCCCAGCAGACAGAGCCCAGACAGCAGGGCTTGGGAGCTTCCTTAGTGCTGTGGCGACGAGAGCACCCCCAGATCCAGCATACAGAGCCCAGACAGCAGGGCTTGGGAACTTCCTTAGTGCTGTGGCAATGGGAGCACCCCCAGGTCCAGCATACAGAGCCCAGACAGCAGGGCTTGGGAGCTTCCTTAGTGCTGCAGTGGCGGGGAAGTCCCCAGACATGGCAGACAGAGCCCAGACAGCAAGGCTTGGGGGCTTCCTTAGTGTGTCGGTGTCCTCAAAGCCCCTAGGCCTGGCAGACAGAGCACACTGCAGGGCATTGGGGCTTCCTTCGCATGGTGCATGGCGGAGGCAGGCAGAGAGCGAAGAGCAGGGCATGGGGGCTTCATCTCCATGGCTGCAGTGAAACCTCCAGGCCCTCAGAGAGCAGAGAACCATGGGGAGTGGGCCTAAGCCATCAGTAGGACATCCCCTGAGAGCTCCTGGATTGTAGAGGGTGCAGGTTGGGCTGAGGGACGCCCGTGCATGAATTTTGTGCACCAGGCCTCTGGTAGTAACATAAACAGAATGAATAGGAGAAGTAGGAAGCATAAGAAAGGTTTGATAGAAAATCAAGGTTGACATCAAAGCAGGGTTATAGGCATGATACAATTTTAGGTCATACTTTAAGTACAATAGAAAGGCATTGGAGAGTATTAAGAAAGACACTACCATCTTATTTACATTCTAAGAAAGTTATTCTCTATATTAAATAAAGCATTGATCAAAGAGTGAAAGTGTGGAAATGGGGTCAGACTGAAGGCCAGTGCTATCGTCCTGGAAAAAGAGCCCTGACAGCATGTATTAAAAATAGTGGATAAATTGGTGGTGGATGTTTATAGGCAAATCAACAGAGTTAAATGATTGGATGGAGGGTGAAGGAGAATAAATCATTGAGAACAACCTACAGGTTTTTAGTTTAGTAACTGGATGGCTGTTGGGTGTTAACATTTACTGAAAAAGAGGAGATATAATATGGTAAACTAGAGGCCCAGTGCATAAAATTCGTGCATGGAGGGGGGCTTCCCTCAGCCCAGCCTGCACCCACTCCAATCGGGGACCCCTTGGGGGATGTCTGACTGCCGTTTAGGCCCACAGGGATCGGGCCTAAACTGGCAGTCGGACACCCCTCTCACAATCTGGGACCGCTTACTCCTAACCACTCACCTGCCTGCCTGCCTGATTGCCCCTAACCTCTCTGCCTGCCTGCCTGATCGCCCCTAACTGTCCTACTCTGCCATTTTGATCTTGCCCCCAATGGCCCTCCCCTGCCAGCCTGATCTTGACCCTAATTGCTCTCCCCTGCCAGCCTGATTGCCTCTAATTGCCTCTGCCTGCCTGGTCACCCCTAACTGCTCTCCGCTGCCAGCCTAATCTTGCCCCCAACTGCCCTCCTCTGCTGGTCAATTTGGTTCTGATTGATCAGTTTCTATGCCAGTCAGCGTCAAAAGCTCCACCTCCTAGGCAGCCATTGGCTCCTCACAGTTGATCCAGATTTGGTTCTGATTGGTCAGTCAGCATCTCTGAGCCTATCAACAGGGCCTGATCAGAAAGGTAGGGTTGATCAGCAGCCCCGGTGGAGGCCTGGAGAGAAATGGAGGTGCAGCTGTTCGCCAGGCCAGGAGAGAAAGAGAGGCAAGTTCTGATTAATGGCTGCCACAGAGGCTATGGATCAGACCCTGCCTCTCTCTCTGCAGGCCTCTCTCCAGGCCTGATCTACAGCCCCCTAGGCAGTCAGTGCTGGGTCAGGATGCCGGCAGTGGCCCCAGTGCACTGACTTCTAGTCTGGTCGAGCCTTCAGCTGTAACGGTCATTACGACCCTGGCTCTTTATTATATAGATAACTTGGAGCAATTCTACACCTTTTAAGAGATTTTAAAACAAACATACACATGCAAGTATTACTGGAAGTAATGTACACACTATTGAAAGAAGAGAATACAGATTCAGAAAAACTTTGAAGGGAGTTTTTACAGCAAAGGCATTGGGAAATATGGATGGGGATCAAGATGTGGGTAGAAGTAGGGATTCCATAGGAAGAGTGGCTCTCAGAGAAATATCTTAATAAGGAGATCCAGAAAGTTAATAATTTCTTCCCTTTCATTTACTCAGATGATTAATGATTTATCTGAAGTCATTCAGCAAATTTAACCTTTGGAAAGTCATTCCTCTTCAGCTAACCCTTTCCTTAATCTTATGAGAGAGTAAAGAGGAGATAGACTTTATCAAGTACTAGACAGATATAGTTTCTGAACTAAATGATAAAATTCAATCTTTTCTTGTGTGTTAGTGGAAAGAAATCATATACCTTTAGCAAGATTGTGAAAAATTTAGGATTAATAGCTGAAATGTACTCTCTGATATTAAATTGGGAATTTTTAGAGATGATTTCTGAAGGCAGTTAATACAATATATATGACAACACTGCAGTGGGCTTTAAGAGAAAAAGTTCTAAAATACTGAAATTGTTGCTAGAAAGCAAAGTGTACACTTTTGTAATATGGTTATATTTGATAACATTTTTATATTATAAATTACCTTTTATGTAACTTAACTGAGATAAGATGGATCTGAATTATAAAAGCCTACAAAAAATACTTTTTAAGGTGAAGTTATAGTGTGCACAGAATTATATTACTTTATTTTTCATATAATTATTCAATGTAATTTTATATACTCTATGCCAAACTACATTTAATAAGTTTAAAATGATAATTTTAAGTTAGTACATAACACTATTGGCCTTTTAGAATGCATTTAAATTATTTTCAAGTGCATGAGAAAAAGTTTTCACATAAAAGATGAATATTTACTCCTAAATAAATACATAGATCAACAATAGCTTGTTTATTATAAAAATAGGTAAATATTATTTCCCCAGTGTTCTCTGAATTAAACCCAATTTCAAGTCTCTATAATTTGTATTCACCAACTATTATGCATAATTTTAAAAGCACATAAGGATATGGAGCTTTTTTATTGAACCTTTTTTTATTCAAATATAATAGAGCTTAAATGTAAATCAGTTTTTAAATTGGCATTAAAATAAAATGTTAACTTAAAATTAGAAACAATGTAGACCTTTTATTTGACATATTTCTTTAATACTTTTTAATTAGCTAAAAATATCTTTATTTTCACACCCAAGGGTAATAATTTATGTGTATGGTAGGTATGTATATTTCTAATATCAGTTCAACATTTTTTGTGTTAGCTCATTAGAATGCATACTGGAAAACCCAAGAGGAAGTTTTAAATAGTCTATATTACTTTTCCTGGAAGAATAAAGAGTAAAATGCTAATTGATATTTGTTCTGTTGTTCTATAAGCTGTGAAATAAATTTTTCATGATGTGCTATACAACTAGCTTAGAGTAAAAAAATCCAGGAGGGTGTAAATTCTAATACCTATAGGTAGATTTAATTTTTTAATATAGACATATACAGGGTGGGGCAAAAGTATATTTACAGTTGTTCATATGGAAAATAATACAATAATTAATAAATAATAGTACAAGAATAAACTCTGTGTTTTGTGTACTCATAACTGTAAATCTACTTTTGCCCATTCCTGCATATATAATACTAGTCTGTGTAGGCATGTGTTTGTCAAGATGTGTAGATATTCATGCTACTCTTCATAAGAGTCTTGGACAGTGTCCTTCTCCAGGTATCTATTAATTCTATTAGAAACTTTCACTTATGAAAAATCAAGCCATTTTAGAGTATCATTTATAACACAACCTCAAATTGCTCAAAAGCAAAAGCAGCGCAGAAATGCATTAAACAAAACCCAGTTAGGTGGCCATTATATTTTTTTTACATTTGATAGTGCCAATATCTAGAAACTTCTTACATCATCACTCTATTCCTTAAAACTATGCTTGTTTCTAAAAAGTATTAATCCAAGAACTCCTCAGGAATCCTGGTAGAAAGCTAACATAACTTGAATGGCTTCAATACACCACGCCATTTCTCTGACAAACTTGGACACTGCTCCATTATCCAGAGGAAGCCCAGCCTTCTCTCCAAGACAAGTAAGGTTCTGAGGAAGTGCTCTTTGACAACACCTCCGACTGCAGTTTCTCACTACCCTACCATACCAGAGGAACACCTGCCATTGGAGACCTCATATTTTTATGTTGGCTCATACTACTCCCTTCACCTAAAATGTTCAGCTGAGAATATTTTTCCCATTAATTATTCAGAGAGGAAGAGAGAGAGGAAGAGAGGGAGGAAGTGGGAGAGAAAGAGGGAGAGGGAGAGGGAGAGGGAGAGGGAGAGGGAGAGAGAGAGAGAGAGAGAGAGAGAGAGAGAGAGAGACATGGATGTGAGAAAGACATGTTGATTGCTTGCCTCCTGCATGTTCCCCAATCAGGGCTGGGGATTGAACCCACAACCCTTCGATCCATGGGCTGAACCTTTAACCACTTAGAAAAACAGGCCACGGCTGAAATATATTTTTTAATATGTATATATTTTTTATTGATTTCAGAGAGGAAGGGAAAAAGAGAAAGAAATAGAAACATCAATGATGAGAGAGAATCATTGATTGACTGTCTGGATGCCCCACACTGGGGATCAAGCCTTCAACCAAGGCATATGCCCTGACTGGAAATAGAACTCTCTGACCTCCTAGTTTATAAACTGACTAGAGGCCCGGTGCACAAAATTCGTGCACGGGGCGGGGAGGGTGTCCCTCAGGCCAGCCTGCACCCTCTCCAATCTGGGACCCCTCGAGGGATGTCCGACTGCCCGTTTAGGCCCGATCCTGGTGGGATCGGGCCTAAACGGGCAGTCGGACATCCCTCTCACAATCCAGGACTGCTGGCTCCCAACTGCTCACCTGCCTGCCTTCCTGATTGCCCCTAACCGCTTCTGCCTGCCAGCCTGATCACCCCCTAACCACTCCCTGCCAGCCTGATTGATGCCTAACTGCTCCCCTGCCAGCGTGTTTTTCCCTAACTGCCCTCCCCTTTAGGCCTGGTCACCCCTAACTGCCCTCCCCTGCAGGCCTGATCCCCCCAACTGCTCTCCCCTGCAGGCCTGGGTCTCACCCAACTGCCCTTCCCTGCAGGCTCGGTCACCCCCAACTTTCCTCCTCTTCTGGCCTGGTCACCCCTAACTGCCCTCCTCTGCAGGCTTGATTACCCCCAACTTCCCTCCCTTGCAGGCCTGGTCCCTCCCAACTGCCCTGCCCTGCTGGCCATCTTGTGACCACATGGGGGCAGGATCTTTGACCACATTGGGGCATCCATCTTGTGTGTTGGAGTGATGGTCAATCTGCATATTACTCTTTTATTAAATAGGATAGAGGCCAGCTGGTTTGCCCTGAAGGGTATCCCGGATCAGGGTGGGGGTTCCCTTGGGGTGTGGGGAGGCCTGGGTGAAGGGCCTGTGGTGGTTTGCAGGCCGGCCATGCCCCCTGGCGACCCAAGCAAAGGCCCTGGTATCTGGGATTTATGTATCGTCTACAATTGAAACTTTGTAGCCTGGAGCGGAGCCAAGCCTCCTGCTCACTCTGTGGCCAGCAGCCATTTCTTTTGGGGTTTGTGTATCTTCTATAATTGAAACTTTGTAGCCTGGAGAGGAGGCCTAGGCCAGCCAGGGCTGCAGAAACTTTGTTTCCTCCATTGCCAGTGGGTAAACCCTTGCCTCCTGCTCTTTCCCGCTCAGTGGCTGCCGCCATTTCTGTTTGGATTTGTTTTGCTTCTATAATGGAAACTTTGTAGCCTTGAGTGGAGGCTTAGGCCAGCAATGGCAGGCGGAAAGCTTGGCTTCCTTTGTTATCGGGGAAACCCAAGCCCCCCTCCTGCTCTCTGTGGCTGTAGCCATCTTGGTTGGGTTTATTTGCATATTTGCTCCTGATTGGCTGGTGGGTGTGGCTTGTGGGCGTGGTTTGTGGGTCTAGCGGAGTTAGGGTCAATTTGCATATTACTCTTTTATTAGGTAGGACTAGAGGCCCAGTGCACGAAATTCGTGCATGGGGGTGTGTGTATCCCTCAGCCCAGCTTGCACCCTCTCCAATCTGGGACCCCTCCAGGGATGTCCGACTCCCCGGCTCCCAACTGCTCGCCTCCTGCCTGCATGATTGCCCCTAACCGCTTCTGCCTGGCAGCTGGATCGCCCCCTAACCACTCCCCTGCCATCCTGATCGACGCCTAACTGCTCCCCTGCTGGCCTGATTGCCCCTAACTGCCCTCCCGTGCAGGCCTGGTTCCCCTAATGGCCCTCCCCTGCTGGCCTGGTCCCCCACAACTGTCCTCCCCTGCTGTTCTGGTCCCCCCCGCAACTAACCTCCACTGCAGGCCTGGGTCCCCCCAACTGTCCTACCCTGCAGGCATGGTCTCCCCAACTACCCTCCTCAGCTGGTCTAGTCACCCCTAACTGCTCTCTCCTGCAGGCCTGGTTGCTCCCAACTGCCCTCCCCCTGCAGGACTGGTCCTCCCAAACTGCCCTCCCCTATAGGTCTGGTCGCCC
Source organism: Eptesicus fuscus (assembly GCF_027574615.1). NCBI lineage: Eukaryota > Metazoa > Chordata > Mammalia > Chiroptera > Vespertilionidae > Eptesicus > Eptesicus fuscus. The sequence goes on from NC_072477.1 coordinate 81,757,774, forward strand.
CTAACTGCCCTCCCTTGCAGTCCTGGTCCCTCCCACCTGCCCTTCCCTGCTGGCCTGATTGCCCACAACTGCCCTCCCCTGCTGGCCATCTTGTGGCAGCCATCTTGTGTCCACATGGGGGCAGCCATTTTTGACCATATGGGGTGGCCATCTTGTGCCTTGGAGTGACGGTCAATTCACATATTACTCTTTTATTAGATAGGAGGATGCTCAACCACTGAGCCATGCTGGCTGTGCTGAAATATGTTTGAATAATAATAATAAATATATATATACATACACACACACACACACACACACACATACTAGAGGCCCGGTGCACGAAATTCGTGCATGGAGAGAGATTGTCCCTCAGCCCAGCCTATACCCTCGCCAATATGGGACCCCTCAAGGGATGTCCAACTGCCCATTTAGGCCCGATCCCACCGGGCCTAAACGGGCAGTCGGACATCACTCTCACAATCCAGGACTGCTGGCTCCCAACTGCCTGCCTGCCTTCCTGATTGCCCCTAACCACTTCTGCCTGCCAGCCTGATCACCCCCTAACCACTCTTCTGCCAGCCTGTTTGCCCCCAACTTCCCTCCTCTGCCAGCCTGGTCACCCCTATCTGCCCTCTCCTGCAGGGTTGATCACCTCCAACTTCCCTCCCTTGCAGGCCTGGTCCTTCTCAACTGCCCTCCCTTGCAGGCCGGGTGCCTCCCAACTGCCCTCTCCTGCTAGCCATCTTGTGGTGGCCATCTTGTGTCCACATGGGGGCAGGATCTTTGACCACATGGGGGCAGCTATATTGTGTGTTGCAGTGATGATCAATCTGCACATTACTCTTTTATTAGATAGGATAAAGGCCTGGTACAGGGGTGGGGGCCAGCTGGTTTGCCCTGAAGGGCGTCCCAGATCAGGTGGGGATTACCTTGGGGCATGGGGCGGCCTGAGTGAGGGGCCTGTGGTGGTTTGCAGGCTGGCCACGCCCCCTGGCGACCCAAGCAGAGGCCCTGGTATCTGAAATTTATTTTCCTTCTACAATTGAAACTTTGTAGCCTGGAGCGGAGCCAAGCCTGGGGCTCCCTCCGAGGCCGGCAGCCATTTGTGTTGGGGGTATAATTAAAACTTTGTTGCCTTAAGCGGGTGGGCCTGGCCAGGGTGTGTGGAAAGCTTTGCTTCCCCTGTTGCCGGTGGCAACCCTGGCCTGCTCTCTCAAGCTCCATTCTGCCGTCATTTGTTTGAATTTGTTTACCTTCTATAATTGAAACTTTGTAGCTTGAGTGGAGGCTTAGACCTGGCAAGAGCAGGTGAAAAGCTTGGCTTCCTCTGTTACCTTGGAAACCTTGCTCTCTTTGGCTGTAGCCATCTTGGTTTGGGTTAATGTGCATGCTCGCTCTGATTGGATGGTGGGTGTGGCTTGTGGGCATGGCTTGTGGGTGTGTCGGAGGTATGGTCAATTTGCATATTTGTCTATTATTAGATAGGATATATGTTGCTAGCATTTTACTATTTAGAATATAGTGTATGCATCTCTTTTTAGCTAATATAGTCCATTCATTGTGCAGTTTTAGTTTTATAGAAAAAATTGAGTGAAAAATACACAGAGTTCTCATATATCCTCTCTCTCTTCTCCCAGTTTCCTTTAGTATTAATATCTCTCGTTAGTGTAGTACATCTGTTATAAGTGATAAGCCAATATTGATATATTGCTAATACTGTCCCTGGTTACATTAGATTCACTCTTTGTGTTGTACATACTGGTTGTTGTTGTTTTATTTTTTAATATTGTTGACAGTATTACAGATGTCCCTGCCCCCCTTTACTCCCCTCCACCCAGCCCCCTCCCTACTCCTGGCCTTCCCCAAACTATTGTCTGTGTCTATGTGCTATGCATACATGCATATATGTTATTTTGTTAATCTCTTACCTCTCCCCTTCCTCCGCCCCTCTGAGATCTGTCAGTCTGTTGTGTACATGCCTCTGGACTTATTTTGTTTGTCAGTTTATTTTGTTCATTAGATTCTATATATAAGTGAGATCATGTTGTTACAGAATTTACCAGGCAACCAAAAATACACAGGAGTACTTGGAGGTCCAGGATAAACCCATTTATTTTCAGATGTTTCACATGTACTAGTACAGTGACTCAGGGGGTCAGTTCTCCAAATCCTGAGGAAGCCAATATGGAGGAAGCTTTCTCTTTATACCCTTTGGTTTCTTTGTTTCCTATCTGTTTCCTAACTACCAGGCTTTTGTGGTGGGCTTCCACAGCCCCTCCTGAGTCAGTTAGAATGGGGAAGTTAGATTGTTTCTAAGTGCCTGGTCTGGGTGATGTCAGCGACCTCCCCTGTAGCTAAGCTGTTACATTCTTTGTTTATGGTCCCTTTGTAAATTGTGAGTAATTAGGAAAACAGGTCTTGCTAGACCAGATTGTGGAGAAAGGGGCAGAGACTTAATTATAGACTATCAAGAATGTACATTAAGCTCCTGGCACAGATTCAGATTGCTAGCCCCCCAAAATGCCTTATTTTCCCCATCAATGTGATATTTGTTTTTTTCTGACTGGCTTATTTCACTTAGCACAATAATGTCCAGGTCCATCCATCCATGCCCTCATAAAGGAAAAGAGATGCTTTTTTTTACAGCAACATAGCATTCCATTGTATAAATGTATCAGAGTTGTTTTTTTGTTTTTTTTTTATCAACTCATCTACTGATGGGCACTTGGGCTGTTTCTAGACCTTAGCTATTGTAAATAACAACATGTACATAGGGGTGCATATCTTCTTTCTTGTTGGTATTTCAGGGTTCTTAGGATATATTCCCAGAAGTGGGATTGCTGGGTCAAAAGGTAGTTCCATATTTAATTTTTTGAGGAAACTACATACTGTTTTACACAGTGGCTACACCACTCTGTATTCCCACCAGCAATATGATAGGGTTCCCTTTTGTCCACATCCTTGCTAGCATTTGTTTATTGATTTATTGATGATAGCCATTCTGACAGGTGTGAGGTGATATCTCATTGTGGCTTTAATTTGCATTTCTTTAATGATTGAGTGACCTTGAGCATCTTTTTATATGTCTACTGGTCATCTGTATATTCACTTTGGAGAAGGGTCTATTCAGGTTCTTTGAACATTTTTTAATTGAATTGTTTGTCTTTTGTTGAGCTTTATGAGTTCTTTGTATATTTTGGAAATTAACCCCTTATCAAACATATCATTGGCAAGTACGTACATATCTCCCATACACTGAGCTCCCTTTTCATTTTGTTGATTGTTTCTTTTGTTGTGCAGAAGCTTTTGATTTTGATGTAGTCCATTTGTTTATTTTCTCCTTTGTTTCTTGCCCTAATAAATGTATCAGTGAAAATAACTGCTATGTGAGATATCTGAGATTTTACTGCCTATGTTTTCTTCTAGGATTTTTATGGTTTTGAGACTTTTCTACATTTTGAGTTTATTCTTTTGTATGGTGTAAGTTGGTGGTCTAGTTTCATTTTTTTGAATGAACTTGTTCAATTTTTCCAACATCACTTAATAAAGAGACTATTTTTAATCCATTGTATGCTCTTGCCTCTTTTGTCAAATATTAATTGGATTGGCATGGATTGATTTCTGGGGGTCTCTGTTCTGTTCCATTGGTCTATATGCTTGTTCTTGTGCCAGTACCAGGCTGTTTTAATTGCAACGAAAGATAATGTTATGTATTTAAAGGATAATTTTGTTGCCCTAAATACCCTCTGTTTATCCCTCCCACTTCATGAAATCTCATAACCAGTGATGATCTTACTCTCTCTATAGTTAGACCTTTTCCAGACTGTCATATATTTGTAATCATGCAGTCTGTTGCCTTTTCTGATTGGCTTCTTTCATTTAGCAATATGCATTTAAGGTTTCTTTATATCTTTTTGAGGCTTAATAGCTCATTTCTTTTTTAATGGTGAATAACATTCAATTTTATGGATATAACACAATTTGTTTATCCATTTGTCTATTGAAGGACATTCTAATTGCTTCCAAGTTTTAGCAATTATGAATTCATGAGCAGCATTTTGTGTGGACATGAATTTTCAACTCATTTGAGTAAATACTGAGCGTTGTAAATTCTGGATCACATGGTAAGAGTGTAAGTTTTGTAAGAAATTTTCAAACTATTCCAAAGTAAGCTTACCATTTGCATTTCCATTGATAATGAATGAATGAGAATTCTCGTTGCTCCACACTTCACCAGTATTTGGTGCTGTCAGTGTTTTTATTTTAGCTACTAGAGGCCTGGTGCATGAAATTCATGCACTGGAGGGGGTTGTCCCTCAGTCCAGCCTGCACCCTCTTGAATCTGGGGCCCCTCAGGGGATGTCCGTCCCTCTCAGAATCTGGAACTGCTGGCTCCCAACTGCTTGTCTGCCTGCCTGATTGCCCCTAACCGCTTCTGTCTGCCAACCTGATCACCCCCTAACCACTCCCCTGCCAGCCTGATCGACGCCTAACTGCTCCCCTGCTGGCCTGATTGCTGCCAACTGCCCTTCCCTGCCAGTCTGGTCACCCCCAACTGCCCTCCCCTGCCAGCCTGGTTGCCCCCAACTGCCCTCCCCTGCAAGCCATCTTGTGAACACATTGGGCGGCCATATTGTGCGAGGGCATGACGGTCAATTTGCCTATTACCTCTTTATTATATAGGATTCTGATAGTTGTATAGTGTTATCTCATTATTTTTTCAGTTTGCAATTCCCTAATAACATAAGATGATAGCATCTTTTCATATGCCTAATTGCCATCTGTGTATCTTTGATGAGGTGTCTTTTCAGGTCTTTTGCCTATTGTTTTAATTGCATTGGTTGTTTTCTTATTGATGAGATTTAAGAGTTCTTTATGTATTTCAGATTCTAGTGCTTTATCAGATATGTGTTTAACAAAAATGTTTCTCCCAGTCTATGACCTTTCATTCCCTTAACAGTGTTTTTCACAGAGCTGAACTTTTTATTTTTTTATTTTATTTTTTTGCATGGCAATCCAAATTTATTGAACTACTGATGCTAAGTTATACAAAATTGCACCACTTTATTTTATTTTATGTTTTAAATATATTTTATTGATTTTTTATAGAGAGGAAGAGAGAGGGATAGAGAGTTAGAAACATCGATGAGAGAGAAACGTCAATCAGCTGCCTCTTGCACACCCCCTACTGGGGATGTGCCCACAACCAAGGTACATGCCCTTGACCAGAATCAAATCTGGGACCTTTCAGTCGGCAGGCCAACGCTCTATCCACTGAGCCAAACCAGTTTCAGCAAATTGCACCACTTTAATTAAGGCTTTTAGTTTACATTTGTCCACCTCTAAGTAATTGTAACATTTTAAATACTGTGGCTCCCTGTTGGATAGACACACAATCTTTACACCCAAACATTAATGCATACAAAGCAACAAGGCATTGTTAAATAAAACAGCAATAGTTACTGCAACTTGGGTCTTGTGACCAATTATACATGATTAAAATTACTTCCCACATTCACATCCACAGTACTCGTTCACCATTTAACATCTTAACCAAAATGTTACATATGTGAAACAATCACTAACAGGCAAAAATACTAAACCTGTATATTTGGTATTGCAAATACACTCATGCATGAGCAAGCAAGGGATTCACAGTGAGAATCTACAGCTGCAGAAGCCTGAAAATGATTTACAAAAATTGTTAAATCATTAAAAAATTGTTTGAAAATACACACTTCTTGTAGACCCCCACTGTACACACAAATATAAACATTGTTCCCTATGTAAACAAAAAAGGAAACGTATAATAAGAGGTTTGAAAAATCTGGACATTTCCTCTCCAAAAGATATTAAAGGCAACGTTTTTAATTAAGACATTATACTAAAAGGACTATTGTATTTTTAAAGACAAGATCACTGTCTCCACAGGTTTTTTAAAAATTAAAAAAAAACTATATAGCTGTGTTAATCACTGTGCTTATTTGTGCAATACAATGATAATAACCTTGATTTTATTTAAAACATTACAATAAGCTACAAGTATCAAAGAAGCGAAGTTATCTGGAGTAGTCTATATAGGAGTTCTTTGGACTTTCTTTTATTATGCTAAAATAGTGGTGCTTTTAGGATTTACATTATTGTACTCTCCAAAAAAAAGTATGGGGCGTGTTATAGTATACAGTACACCATTTTCATAAATGTACAACATTGGTGTATGAAAATGTCTCTTAGCAGTAATACTGGATTGTAGCCACTGGTTTTACCAGATGCATACACTAGGGCAGTGGTCAGCAAACTCATTAGTCAACAGAGCCAAATATCAACAGTACAATAATTGAAATTTCTTTTAAGAGCCAAATTTTTTAAACTTAAACTTCTTCTAATGCCACTTCTTCAAAATAGACTCGCCCAGGCTGTGGTATTTTGTGGAAGAGCCACACTCAAGGGGCCAAAGAGCCACATGTGGCTCACGAGCCGCAGTTTGCTGACCACGGCACTAGGGCTATCTATACTAATAAAAGGGTAATATGCTAATTAGACCAGGAGACCTTCCGGACTAAGCCATAGTGGCAGGGCTGAGGCAGAGGCGGTTAGGGGCGATCAGACCCGCAGGGGAGGGCAGTTGGGGGTGAGCAGGCAGGCAAGGGGGCAGTTGGGGGCGATCAGGCTGGCAGGGGGGGCATTTGGGGGCAAGCAGGCCGATGAGGGGTGGCAGTAGGGGGCAAGCAGGCCGGTGGGGGGGTGGCAGTTGGGGGCAAGCAGGCCGGCAGGGGGGGGGCAAGTAGGGGTGAGCAGGCCAGCAGGGTGCATTTGGGGGAAAGCAGGCCAGCAGGTGGGAGCAGTTGGGAGTGAGCAGGCCAGCAGGTGGACAGTTGGGGGTGATCAGGCCAGCAGGGGTGGCGGTTGGGGGCAATCAGGCTGGCAGGGGGGCATTTAGTGGTGATGAGGCTGAAAGGGGGAGCAGTTGGGGAAGATAAGGCCAGCAGGCAGAGTGGTTAGGTGTGATCAGGCAGGCAGACAGATGAGTGGTTAGGAGCTAGCAGTCCTGGATTGCAAGAGGGATTTCTGACTGCCGGTTTAGGCCCGATCCCATCGGGCCTAAACCGGCAGTCGGACATCCCCTGAGGGGACCCAGATTGGAGAGGGTGCAGGCTGGGCTGAGGGACACTCCCTCTCTCCCCCACTCCATGCACAAATTTCGTGCACTGGGCCACTAGTTATCTAAAAAAACATCTTTTTTGTGATACTAGAAAGTGATTAGAATGTGCAAACTGATGTAGTAGCTTTCATCTGCCTCTTAAAGGGTACCATCACAGAAAGTCCATTTAAGATGTTGGTAGGTTTAACAAAGTTGGAATGCTGGCACTGTTGAATTGGGCAACAGTTCTTCAGACCTGGCTCAGAGCTGCAATGCCTTTAGTATATTAAAGCAGCTGACATGATGACTTTTTGTGGGCCTTCCCAGGCACTGGAGTTTTCCTGTTAATTTGCCACACTAGGTCATAAAAGATCTCATTAACATTTAATTTTTATTTTGCAGAGGATTCTAAGAATGCACAGTTGTTCCATTGTCTTGCTAGATTTTGTCCTTGTTCTTTTCCTACAACTCTTTCATCTTCTAAGTCAAACTTATTACCAACCAGAATCACTGGAACATCCTCAGTGTCTTTAACTCAAAGAATATGTTCTGTCAGATCTTATAAATCATTAAATGTGGATTGTGCTGTGATGGAATAAACTAATGCAAAGCCTTGTCCATTTTTCATGTATAAATCCCTCATTGCTGTAAATTGTTCTGCTCCTGCAGTATCCAAGATTTCAAGCATACACTGTTGGGCTCTACTTCAGCTTGCTTTCTATAAGAATCTTCTATCGTAGGACCATATTTTTCAACAAAAATTCCTTGAACAAACTGTACAGTCAGAGCAGATTTTCCAACGCCTCCTGAGCCAAGAATGACTAGCTTATACTCACGCATGGTGCAAACCTGTCAGAGGCTAGTACCTCTCACGCTGTCAGCAGGTCCCGTAGTCGCCCCACACGTTGCGCTCCCTCCGGGTCGCTGCTCTGGGTACCACGGTGGTCCTGCGCTGCCACAGCTCCCGCTGGTTTACACGCCTGTCTCTGGGCGAGGTTTCTGAACTTTTTATTCTTAATTAAGCGTAACTTTTTTTTTTCATGGATCATGCTTTAGATGTAATATTTAACAAGTCAATGACCATATTCAAGGCCACATATTTTCTCCTGCTATCTACTAGGAATTTTATGGTTTTGCACTTTACATTTATATCTAGGATCTATTTTGAGTTAACGTTTGTTAAGGTATAAAATCTGTGTCTAGATTTATTGTTTTGCGTGTGGATGTTCAGTTGTTCAGATAGTCTGATGAAAAGGCAATCCTTTCTCCATTGAATTGCCTTTGCTTTTTTGCCAAAGATCAGTTGATTATATTTGTATTGACTTATATCTGGGCTTGTTTTATGTTCTATTAATCTGTCTCTTTTGACCAATTCCACACTATCTTGAATAATGTATTTTTAAACTATGTGTGGAACTTGAGTAGTGTTAGTGCTTCACTATGTTCTTCTCATTCAATATTCTTTTTTTCTTTTTTTCTGGGCCTTTTGCCTTTACGTAAAATTTTAGAATCAGTTTGTCAATATCAAACAAATTTGCTATGTTTTGGATTGAGATTGCACTGAATCTTTAGACAAGTTGGGGAGAAATGATCTACATGGAACATCGTTTATTTCTTTAGATATTCCATGTTTTCTTTGTCATCAGACTTTTTTGGTAAGTCTTCTCATGCAGATTTTGTGCATATTTTAGGTTTATACTTAAGCACTTAGTTTTTTGTGCTAATGTAAACGCTATTGTGTTTTTAATATCAAATTCCAAAAGTTCATTGCTAGTATAGAAGAAAGTAATTGATTTTGTATGTTAAACTTATATCCTTCAACCTTGCTATAATTTCTTTTATTTCAAGTAGGTGCTTTTTGTTGTTGTTGAATCTTTGGAATTTCTATACAATCTATCATCTGTAAATAAAACTGTTTTATTTCTTTCTTTCTTTTAATTTATCGTCTTGCTGCATTTTCCCAGTAATGCTAAAAGGGAGTGACGAGAAGTATATCTTTCCCTTATTCCTGACCTTAGCACAAAAACATCGTTTCTCACCGTGAAGTTTGATAATTGCTCAGGTTTATTGTAGATTTCATTTATTAAACTGAGGAAGTCCTCCTCTATTCTTATTTTACTGAGTTTTTATTATACTGGATGTTGGACCTTTTTAATTTTTTTTTTTTTTTGCATCTATTGATATCATCATATGATTTTTCTACTTGAGTCTGTTGATGTGAGGGATTACATGAATTTTTGATTTTTGAATTTTGAACCAGCCTGGCCTACCTGAAATAAATACTACTTTGTTTGGTATAAAATTCTTTCTTTATATGTTGGATACAATTTACAAGATTTTGTTGAGGATTTTTGTATCTGTGTTCATGAGATCATAGTCTGTAGTTTTCTTATAACATCTTCATCTGGTTTTAGTAATAAGGTTATTCTGACTGTATAGAACTAATTTTATATATTTCCTTTGCCTCAATTTTCTGGAAAATATTGTAGATATTAGGTAAAATTTTGCTGTAATGTTTGGTAAAATTAACCAGTGAACCAATCTGAACCTGGTGCCTTTACTGTGTGGTTTTATGTTTATCAGGCTAGGGGTTAGGCTATGTTTACTACTTATGTTTTATTATTTATGGGTGCTAAAGGCATCAGAGGCTAAAATTTCCTCTGATGTCCTTGTTTTTGTCCCCCCTCTTAGGTGTGGGTTTCCCTAGAGTGTTCTTAAATATAAAATCAGAGAAGTGCAGTTCTTTTGGTTGTATTCCCTTGTTATTATACTAACTAGAGGCCTGGTGCATGAAAATTCATGCACTAGAGGGGGGCTTCCTCAGCCTTGCCTGCCCCCTCTCACAGTCCGGGAGCCCTCAGGGGTGGGAGGCAACCCGGCAATCAGGGGAAGGCGATGCCCCATCACACCTCTGCTGCTGCCAATGCCGGCAGTGCAAGCCTCGCTGGCCCTGGTTACCTGAGCTTCGGGCGGCTCTGGGCGACTGGGAAGCCGCCATCCAAGGCTTGCCTGTGCCTCGGGCCAGACCTGGGGGGCTGAGGGGACTGGGGGACTCTGGAGGCAGGCGCGTGGAATGCCTGCCACCCCAGCGGGGCCTAGGGGACTGGGCACCGCCATCTTGTGGCTGTGGGCACCATCATCCTTGAGGGCATGACAGTCAATTAGCATATTCCCTCCTTATTGGCTGTGGGTGCACCATCTTTGCAATGGCGTGAGGGTCAGTTAGCATATTCCCTCTTTATTAGATAGGATGTAGTGGTGAAGTGTGGTAGGAGAATAATCCTATATTCTATGATTAGGTTTCAGTCATTTACTGAGCCTGTACTCCTGGGCTGTGACCTTCACACATGCTTCTCAATTTGACTCCTCACACCTGACACACTTAGGTGAGACAGGAAGAATAGAGGTGATTGAAATTAGGTATTTTCTTTCCTCCACTTGGAAGCAGGCAGTGGCTGGGATAATTTCAAAATAGCTACTTTTCTCTTCCCTGCTAGAAGTAAAAGGGGATATTTCTGTAGAGCTCCTGAAGGTAAAACTCCTAACACTGGAAAACCTCCCTAAGACTGTTCTCCACTCCCTGGATTTTTAACTTTCAGGCATAGCCAAGCTGAAACTCTAGCTACCTGTCAACCATAGTATGTCTAGCCCAGTGCAGGTTACTATGGAGACTTCTGCTCCGCTAAGTTGTGAGTATCTGTATCTACTTATCTGTCTCTCCAATTTGGGGAGGCAGTGGTTTGCCTTGTGACCTTAATTTTCTGGTGGATCTAAGAGGAGTTGTTGATTTTCAGTTTAGCTTATTTTATTATTATTATTATTATTATTATTATTATTATTATTACTAGAGGCCCGGTGCACGAAATTCGTGCACGGAGGGAGGTTGTACCCCAGCCTGTACCCTCTAAGCCCAGCCTGTACCCTCTCCAATCTGGGACCCCTCAAGGGATGTCCGACTGCCCGTTTAGGCCCGATCCCAGGGATTGGGCCTAAACGGGCAGTCGGACATCCCTCTCACAATCCAGGACTGCTGGCTCCCAACTGCTTGCCTGCCTGCCTTCCTGATTGCCCCTAACTGCTTCTGCCTGCCTCTCACAATCCAGGACTGCTGGCTCCCAACTGCTTGCTTGCCTGCCTTCCTGATTGCCCCTAACCGCTTCTGCCTGCCAGCCTGATCACCCCCTAACCACTCTGCTGCCAGCCTGTTTGCCCTCAACTTCCCTCCTCTGCCGACCTGGTCACCCCTAACTGCCCTCTCCTGCAGGGTTGATCACTTCCAACTGCCCTCCCTTGCAGGCTTGGTCCCTCTCAACTGCCCTCCCTTGCAGGCCAGGTGCCTCCCAACTGCCCTCTCCTGCTGGCCATCTTGTGGTGGCGATCCTGTGTCCACATTGGGGCAGGATCTTTGACCACATGGGGGCAGCTATATTGTGTGTTGCAGTGATGATCAATCTGCATAGTACTCTTTTATTAGATAGGATAGAGGCCTGGTACAGGGGTGGGGGCAAGCTGGTTTGCCCTGAAGGGTGTCCCTGATCAGGGTGGGGTACCCTTGGGGCGTGGGGCAGCCTGAGCGAGGGGCCTGTGGTGGTTTGCAGGTCAGCCACACCCCCTGGCAACGCAAGCCGAGGCCCTGGTATCTGGAATTTATTTTCCTTCTACAATTGAAACTTTGTAGCCTGGAGCAGAGCCAAGCCTGGGGCTCCCTCCGAGGCCCGAAGCCATTTGTGTTGGGGTTATAATTGAAACTTTGTAGCCTTAAGCGGGTGGGCCCGGCCAGGGTGTGTGGAAAGCTTTGCTTCCCCTGTTGCCAGCGGCAACCCTGGCCTGCTCTCTCAAGCTCCATTCTGCTGCCATTTGTTTGAATTTGTTTACCTTCTATAATTGAAACTTTGTAGCTTGAGTGGAGGCTTAGGCCTGCAACGGCTAGCGGAAAGCTTGGCTTCCTCTGTTACCTAGGAAACCTTGCTCTCTGTGGCTGTAGCCATCTTGGTTTGGGTTAATTTGCATGCTCGCTCTGATTGGATGGTGGGTGTGGCTTGTGGCTTGTGGGTGTGTCGGAGGTATGGTCAATTTGCATATTTGTCTATTATTATTATTATTATTATTTTGGTGAGAATTAAAGTGATGATTTCCAAGCCCTTATGGGCAAGGCTGGAAACTGGAAGTCCTGTATCCATCTTTTTATGTGCTTCCCTATAACTAGTGGCCAGTGCCTCTGGAGAAACAGAAATCCATGATATTCATGTAGACTGAAAGAATCAATTATATGTGACTATTAGTCACTAACGTCAGAGTAAATTCCTTAAGATCTCAAACCTTTTGAGGTCTTTTGTATATCTCATATGCCAGTGCCTGGCATTGAAAGGCATTTTCAGTGAATAAATTAACTTGTTTTCAAAGGATGGCTTTGTGGTCTGAACCAATGCCTCTAGATATGTTCAAACTTCTTGTGAAAAAAGAACAAAATGTATTGAAATAAACCAACCACCTCATTTTAACTTTACATTATGCCTAGTAGAAAAATAGGTACCAGAGAATAATTAATGACCGCCATGGAAATCATGAGACATTAAAGGGTGTCCTAATAAGCAGATAACTTTTCCATTTTGAGATGTTTTTGCTTAACATTTTGTAAACAGACTTGCAGGGAATAATTAAAACTCCATTCATAAATACAAATAAAAATAGGTAGAGATAAAGAGTTATATTTTATCAAAATCAGCTAGATGGTTCTAGTTAGTTTGTAATCTTTCTTTTGCTGCCTAGTCTCAGTCTTTAAAGATTGGATTCCTGGGGTACAAAATGTCTCTCTTTATGCCTCTTCATCATTTAGCATCCTCATGAGGGGATTCACCACAGAGTTCTTCTAAGGGGAACAATTCAGCACCCCAGGGCCAGGCCAGCAGTAGCGCTTCCCAAACCATCATCAGACACTTTTAAGGATGAACAACAGCTTCCCAGGGGGTGTAGTGCAAATCCAGCCCTTTAAACTCATTTACTTTAATTGTGTAACGTTTTAAATACTGCACGCCAGTGAGAGGCAGGTGGATCAGCAGGTGCAATGTGGTGATCTGCCAATAATGGCATCAGAAAAACAGTCCCTCACAGAGGCAAGAGGCAAAAGAGACTTAGTGAAGAACTCCTCTGAGCTTAATGTCTATTTTATCCAGTAATTGCAGCCGAGGGGAGGGTTTCCAAGCAATCTAAACCAAAGCTGTTTTATTCATTTTTAGTGATGCCTTTTTTTTTTTAAGTGGAGGTCTCAGAAATAGAATTTTAGTCCAAATTTAGTCAAGTCCTTTCTGTATTCACCCTACTGAAATTCATTTATCGGAAAAGATGTTAAAGCAAAGAAAAATCATGAAAGGAAATGTTTTCTTTGTAAAACGTTTCCCATGTGCAAACCAAAACATATGCCAAATTTTGTATTTGGTGTTAATTTAACCAAAATAAACTTTTTATTAAAGGAATTTAATTTCTAAACTAATACATTCCAAACTACATACACATTTTATTTTTATTGGCACTATTCATATACAAGTTCCAGATAAAGTATAAAAAGAGTGTGCTATTTATGTAACAAAAACCCCACAAAACTATAGATACCCAAATGTGAGCTTAGAGATAGGCAAATGAACACAGATTTCTTAACTGTTTGTCCTTTTTGTTTGTTTATGGAACTAGGCAAATTATGATAATAAATACTGTTAGTTGACTTGTTTTTAATCACACACATTATTGGTAAATTAATATTTTATATTTTGACCAAATTGAGCTCTAAAGATAAAGCAGTGATGAGTAAAGTGAAGTTTTTTCTTATTAAATGCTATCTATATTTCAGGTTCCTTTTTTTCCTCAGTGCCACTCTGTTGAAGTTTCTACAGAACTGGCATTTAACAAAGACTCATCACATACCTATACCCTCATCAGCAGATCAAAACAATTCAGGATAAAACAAAAGAAGGAATAATAGAAGAGAACAGTTGCTAAAATTTCTTTGAAATTTACTATTTGACAGGCTCTGTGATATACCTGTTTCACCTACATATTATTCTTTCTATTTTTCTTTTTTTTAATTTAAATTCTTTACTGTTTAAAGTATTACATAAGTCTCCTTTTTCCCCCATTGACCTCTCCCCGGCTGCCCCCACTCTCCCAGCTCATGCCCTCACCTCCCTAGTGTCTGTGTCCATTGGTTATGATCATATGCATGAATACAAGCCCTTTGGTTGATCTCTTACCTCCTCACTACCAACCTTCCCTCATAGGTTGGACAGTCTGTTCGATGCTTCTATGATGCTTCTGTTTTTGTTCATCAGTTTATGTTGTTCATTATATTCCACAAATGAGGGAGAAAATAAACAAATGGAACTACATCAAAATAAAAAGCTTCGGCACAGTGAAAGAAACCACCACCAAACAAGAAAGCCCACTGCATGGGAGAACATATTTGCCAATATTATGTCCAATAAGGGTTTAATCTCCAAAATTTATAGGGCACTCATACAACTTAACAAAAGGAAGGTAAGCAATCCAATCAAAAAATGGGCAAAGGACCTAAATAGACACTTTTCAAAAGAAGACATACAAAAGTCCAAGAGACATGAAAACATGCTCAAAGTCACTAATCATCCAAGAGATGCAAATCACAACAACAATGAGGTACCATCTCACACCTGTCAGAATGGCTATCATCAACAAATCAACAAACAAGTGCTGGAGAGGATGCGGAGAAAAAGGAACTCTCTTGCACTGCTGGTAGAAATGCAAACTGGTGCAGCCACTGTGGAAAGCAGTATGGCGTCTCTTCAAAAATATTAAAAATGGAACTTCCATTTAACCCACTATTCCCACTTCTAGGAATATATCCCAAGAAAACAGAAACACCAGTCAGAAAGGATATATGCACCCCTATGTTTATAGCAGCACAATTTACAATAGCTAAGATTTGGAAACAGCCTAAGTACCCATCAGGAGATGAGTGGATTAGAAAATGGTGGTACATCTACACAATGGAATACTAAGCTGTTGTAAAAAAAAAAAAAAAAAAAAAAAAAAAAGGAATTCTTACCATTTGCAACAGCATGGATGGAACTGGAGAGCATTATGAAATAAGCCAGTCGGAGAAAGAGAAGTATCACATGATCTTATTCTTTCTACTTTTCAGTTATGTTAACTGAGGCAAGGAGGTATTAGCCCCAACCACACAGCAATTGGGTGGGGCTGAATGAGTTTTAAATGGTTTCATCTTTATGCCACAGTGAACTATTTGATTTGCATATATGCTTTATAAGATATATCAATAATTGAAATTAGGGATTATGTGATAGGAAATGAGGGTTTTCCTTCTTATTTATTTCACTACCAAGATGATGGCAGTAATGAAAGCCCTAAGAAGAGACAGGTCTGTAGAAAACTATAAACAGTCACATGCAGAGTCCTGCCTACATCCTATCTAATAAAAGAGTAATATGCAAATTGACTGTCACTCCAAGACACAAGATGGCCACCCCCATGTGGTCAAAGATGGCTGCCCCCATGTGGACACAAGATGGCCACCACAAGATGGCCAACAGGGGAGGGCAGTTGTGGGCAGTTAGGGGTGACCAGGCCAGCAGAGGAGGGCAGTTTGGGCAGACTAGGCCAGCAAGGGAGGCAGTTGTGGGGGACATAGGCCTGCAGGGGAGGGCAGTTGGGGGAACCAGGCCTGCAGGGGAGGGCAGTTGGGGGCGATCAGGCCAGCAGGGAGGGCAGTTAGGGGTGACTGGGCCAGCAGAGGAGGGCAGCTGGGGGAGACCAGACCAGCAGGGGAGGGCAGTTGGGGGTGACCAGGCCTGCAGGGGAGGGCAGTTGGAGGGGGCCAGGCCATCAGGGGAGGGTAGTTGGGGGGACCACGCTTGCAGTGGAGGGCAGTTGGGGGCAGGGACCAGGCCTGCAGTGGAGGACAGTTGTGGGGGGACCCAGGCCTGCAGGGGAGGGCAGTTGTGAGGGACCAGGCCTGCAGGGTATGACAGTTGGGGGAGATCAGGCCTGTAGGAGAGGGCAGTTGTGGGTGATCAGACCAGCAGGAAGGGCAGTTAGGGGTGATCAGGCCAGCAGACAAGGGCAGTTGGGGGAGACCAGGCCAGCAGGGGAGGGCAGTTAGGGGTGACTGGGCCAGCAGAGGAGGACAGTTAGGGGCGACCAGACTGGTAGGGGAGGGCAGTTATGGGTGACCAGGCCAGCAGGGGAGGGCAATTAGGGGCTAACAGGCTGGCCGGGGAGCAGTTAGGCATCGATCAGACTGGCAGGGGAGTGGTTAGGGGGTGATCAGGCTGGCAGGCAGAAATGGTTAGGGGCATTCTGTCAGAGGCAGGTGAGCTGTTGGGAGCCAGCAGTCTTGGATTGTGAGAGGGATGTCCAACCACCCATTATGCCTGATCCCAGGATCGGGCCTAAATGGGAATTTTGACATCCCTCTAGGGGTCCCAGATAGGAGAGGGTGCAGGCTGGGCTGAGGGACAAACCCCCCCCCCATGCACAAATTTCGTGCACCGGGCCTCTAGTGTAACATACAAAAAGGGTATATGTGTCTCTACCTTTTCTAATTTCTGCCTTTTATTTCTATACTTTCTATTAATAAAATTACTTGGGCCACCTTATAAGTCAAGGAAACATCTCCCATATAAAAAGATTTAATCTCTAATATTGTACCAGCTTTTATGTTATTCTGCCCACTGTGCAATCCAATATTTTCTCTTAACTTATTCTCATCTTTTTCAAAACTCACCCTTTTCATTCAGGATATCTTTTCAGTGATGGAAGTACACAGTACACAAGAAAGCAGGTAATATAGGGATTTAAGGATATATGTATTTCATACCAGAATAAAATTGAGATCAGATAGGGATCTGTATAATGAAAAAAACATACATGATATAATTGTGATCCCACTTAGCAGATAGATCTTTGTAACTAGTAATTAGAACTGCAATTTTGCATCATTTTTCTACAAACATGTCTACAGGGACTTACTCTTTTGTTTCTGATGCTGAAACTTTCTCTGGTAATATGAAAGTTTCTCTCCTCCCTGCCCTGGCACTCACAGTGCCTTGAATAATCTTGTCTGGCAACAGCAGGAATCCTAAAGCTAAGTCAGGCAGATGGAAGAAGGAACATTCCTGATTGCTGAGGAGGAATCACAGACCTGTTATGCAAGGATGTCAGGCTTCGTATAAGATATCTGGTGAGAACAAATGACTGGCTTAAAGTCAGTAGTGTTCTGTCACTTGAGGGGTGAGAGGTTGGGCAAATGATTATTCAGTTCATGGATTACCCAGATTCTAACTCTTGTCATTCCATTCTTTATTTTTTTTTATTTTTTTTTTAAATATATTTTATTGATTTTTTACAGAGAGGAAGAGAGAGGGATAGAGAGCTAGAAACATCGATGAGAGAGAAACATCGATCAGCTGCCTCTTGCACACCCCCCTACTGGGGATGTGCCTGCAACCAAGGCACATGCCCTTGACCGGAATCGAACCTGGGACCCCTGAGTCTGCAGGCCGACGCTCTATCCACCGAGCCAAACTGGTTTCGGCTGTCATTCCATTCTTAGATAGTTTAAAACTGATTCCTTCAAGAAGATAAATAAAAAGAAAAGGAGAAATAATCACTTTTTTTTTTTCATTAACAGAAGTTCTGGGTAAAAGAAGAAGCTAAAACATTAAAAAAATCACACGTGAAATATGGATTTGATACATCAGATTTTTAATTACACTGAATGGCAGACTTTGCTGAAATAGTCATGTGGTGGAAATGATTACACACATTGGTATGTAAGAGAAGTGGTGCAGCATAATTTCTGCCTTCATTCTTATTTACACAGAATTTGTCTTAACATAGGAGATACAGAAGTAAAAAGACTATTTAATTTTCATTTCAAGGGGCAAAAAGTTACCAAGCATAAGGCATGGATAAATCTAAGAATGCAAAAAGAAGTCTGATAGAAATGAGATGGAGACAGTAAGTTTTGAAGAATTTGGGGGATTTTTTTGGCTTATATTTAGTTATAATAACATTTGCAGTTTTGTTTCAAAGCTCTCCAGTATATGTTGCCAAATTTAGGATTTTTACCCACTTGATAGGTGAGTCATAGAAATCCAGAATAGTTTTTATGACATACAATATTTTATTGGTTTCAGATAGTTGTACAGCATAGTAATTTGACATTTCTATGCATTGTGAAATAATTACTACAGTAAGTCCAGTTACCATCTGTTACCATATAAAATCTATACACTATTATTGACTCTATTACCCTAGCTGTACATTACACCCCCATGACTTATTTGTTTTATATCTGGACATTTGTACCTTTTGATCTTCTTCACCCATTGCCCCACCCCATCAAGGCCCTTCCCCACTGCCCACTCCCACCCCAACAGCTGTCAGTCTCAATTTGTTCTTATTTGTGGGAATGATTTAGTAATGTAATATATTTTATCTATATTTTGAAATATTTACATATCTTGATTTATTTTTCTGTTATTCCTTTGGTGTGTAAAATAATTCACAAGAAAAAAAGGGCTGATGTTTCAAAAATTAATTTATTTTTACATTTACATTAAAATATGTTAAGGCAATGCATCAGAAATACAAAGATAATGCTTTCTTGACTTCAAGGAGTTCACAGTTTGCAAAAAACACACATAAGAACAAATGCAATTTAATGTTTTGGTTGCTATGATAATAGTTTTTAAAAGCCAATATGAAAGAGAAAGGAAATATGATGGACAATATTCAATTATATTCATCAATCAATCAATCAATCAATCAATGGGAGGCCCAACATCAGCTGCTTCCTGATGTGATTGAATAGAAAGCAGATAGTACTAGTATTTGTATAGTACTTTTAGTTTTAAAAAACAGTAATACATAAACTTTATTTTCATTGTCCTCTCAAAAATATGGTGAGTGGAGGACAATTTGAACAACATAAAGACAATCAATCAACCAAACCCAGATGTGGGACATTAATAAGATCAACTGGTCTTAAATTTGGGTTCTTAAAAAGATGTTCTGAGTAGAGATTAAACAAATAGCATGGAAATAAAATGCAAATAGCATGAAAATAAAATGTCTGACATCTTTGCCTACAGGAAATCATTTTGTCTCTCCATATCTGTCCTGACAGTGGCTTCCTGTCTACAATACAGGTTACCCATTAGGACAATCAAGTGCTGAGGCATGCCCATGTCTTTAAGAGCAACCCATAGCTTTTATTTCTTCCTTTTTATTGGTCATTATTTTTTTAAGTCAAGTTTATTGAAGTATAGCATATATACAATACAATGAACCCATTTTATAAGTGTATAATTTGACTTTTATCAAATGTACACATTTATGTAAAAACTACTGACAGCCGAAACCGGTTTGGCTCAGTGGATAGAGCGTCGGTCTGCGGACTGAAAGGTCCCAGGTTCGATTCCGGTCAAGGGCATGTACATTGGTTGCGGGCACATCCCCGGTGGGGGGTGTGCAGGAGGCAGCTGGTCGATGTTTCTCTCTCATCGATGTTTCTAGCTCTCTGTCCCTCTTCCTCTCCCTTCCTCTCTGTAAAAAATCAATAAAATATATTAAAAAAAAACCACAAAACTACTGACAGTTGAGACAATGTTTTAGTCATGACCAAAAGTCCCCGGCGCCCTTTTACAGGAATTGGGGAGTGGCTTGGCTGATGGCTCTGCATCGCGGCTGGAGCTGTGCAGTCTCTGAAGACTTGATGAGAGCTGAAGGCTCCACTTACAAGCTCAACTCATGTTACTTTTAGTAGGTGGCTTCAGTGGCTTCAGTTTGTAGTCATTTGTGCTTCTCCAAAGAGAGAGATAAAAAAATGAAGTCACTCTGCTTTTTATGACCTACTAGAGGCCCGGTGCATGGATTCTTGCACTGGCGGGGGTCCCTCGGCATGGCCTGCAGGGATCGCGCCAAAACTGGCTCTCTGACATCCCCTGTGGAGTCCCGGATTGCGAGAGGGCTCAGGCCAGGCCAACGGACCTCACCAGTGCACGATCAGGGTCGGGGAGGGCTGCAGGAGGGCTCCAGGACATGTCTGGCCTGTCTCGCCCAGTCCTAATCGGCCAGACCCCAGCAGCAAGCTAACCTACTGTTCAGAGCATCTTCCTTCTGGTGGTCAGTGCTCATCATAGCGACTGGTCAAACGTTCAAATGAATGGTCAGACACAGCATATTAGGCTTTTATTATATAAAACTAGAAGCCCAGTGCACGAATTCATGCACCTTGAAAGGAACTGTGGGCTGCAAGACTGTGGTGGGCACAGGGGCGGGTCTCGGCCCATCCTCTGTGCCACCGTCTGGCCCCTCCTGCCATGGGCCGCAGTTCCCTGTCTGCCAGCAGCCCCACTCCCACAGCCACCACTCCCTCACGTGGACGGCATTGGCCCTGCTCTCACCTGCTGATGGCGCTCAGCGATCGGGACTGGTGCCGGGCACCAGCAGCAGGTGCAAGCAGATGGAGCAGGTGAGTGGGGGTGCCAGCAGAGGGTGCAAGCGGGGCCACCACCAACAGCAGGTGCAAGAGGTGGCTGCTGGCCCCAATCACCCCTAGGGAGCAGGTGGAGGTGAAGAAGCCCTGAGGGGTGATCAGGGCTGGTGCTGACAGCAGGTGCAAGCATCGGGCAGGAGTGCGCGGGAGCAAAGAATTTTCAGTAACCATCAGAGGTTCGACCCGATGACAGTGACTGGTGCCCTGCCTGGGTCTGACACCCCCACTCACCTGCTCCATCATCCCGCCGCGGCTGATGCCTGCCATGTTCTGCATGCGCCCCCTGATGGTCAGCGCACATCATAGCAACCGGTTGTTTGGTTGTTCTGCCATTAGGTCTATTTGCATATCAGGGTTTTGTATATAAAGATTCTTCCATTGCATGTCTCTTACTCTGTTCATTAGAAGCAAGTCACTAAGTCTAGTCCACACTCTCTAGCACACACTCAACAGGGAGAGGGGAGATTTATTCACACTCTTGGGTGTGAATACCAGGAGGCTGGGATCATTTGAGACATCTTAAAAACTGACTACTGCAACATTCAATTAAATTAAGTGAATTCAGAAAAAATTAGAATACTAATAGGAAACAAAAGTTTCATATACTCTGTGGTTTGAAATATGGCTTTATGAGCTAAGAAAATAGGCTCCACAAAATAAGTCATTTTATTTATTGGAGGAATATTTTCAAATCAAGGGTTTTCAATAAGGGGGGTTTGGTCATGAATAACTGACTATAAATAGGTATTATGTGTATGATTAAGTCAGAACAATTTTTTAATGTGTCTATCAAATATATTTGGAACTTTTGCACCCTGATGTCTAATAAACTGTCTACATTGGCTCTTTTTACTTTATTTTATTTATTTATTTTATTTTATTTTGTTATTTGTCAGTTACAGTTGTCATACCTTATATATTAGTTTCAGGTGTATACAACAGTGATTAGACATTAGATTACTTACTAAGTGATCATACCAATAAATCTCCCACCCATCTATCACTAGTTATTAGAATACTATTGACTGTATTTCCTATGCTGTATTTTACATTCCCATGACTATTCTGTAAATATCAATTTGTATTTCTTAATCCCTTCACCTATTTCACCATCCCCCAATGGTCCTCCCATCTGGCAACTGTCAAAATGTTCTCTGGATCTATGAGTCTGTTTCTGTTCTGCTTGTTCCTATATTTTATTAAGATTCAATTTTTGATATGTATTTATTGCCATTTTGTTATTCATATTTTTTATTTCTTCTTCTTCTTCTTCTTCTTCTTCTTCTTCTTCTTCTTCTTCTTCTTCTTCTTGTTCTTCTTCTTCTCCTTTTTCTTCTTCTTCTTCTTCTTCTTCTTCTTCTTCTTCTTCTTCTTCTTCTTCTTCTTCTTCTTCAAGAAGACCCTTCAATGTTTTCTATTATACTGGTTTGGTGGTGATGAACTCCTTTATCTATTTCTTGTGAGGGAAGTTCTTTATCTGTCCTTCAATTCTAAATGATAGCTTTGCTGGGAAGAGTAATCTCTTGACTGTAGGTCATTGCTTTTCTTCACTTTGAATATTTCTTGCCAATCCCTTCTGGCCTGCCAAGTTTCTGCTGTGAAATCAGCTGACAGCATTATGGGAGCTCCCTTGTAGGTAACTGTTTTGGTCTTGCTGCTTGTAAAATTCTCTGTCTTTAACCTTTTGCATTTTAATTATGTATCTTAGTATGGGCCTCTTTGCATTCATCTGGTTTGGGACTCTGTAACTCATGGACTTGTATGTCTTTTTCTTTTAAAGCTGCTGCCCTAGTGCTGGTATTTAATGGGAGTGAGTCTGAATAAGTCAGTGCATGGGCCCTTTAAGAGGAACTGCCTGGGACTCCAGCAGCACACTGTTTCCCTCAGCTTCAATTCCCGCTGGTTTTTAAGGCCAGAAGTTATGGGGACTTCACTTCCTGGCACTGGAATCCTGGGCTGGGGGCCTGGTGTGGGGCTGGAACCACTTGTTCCTCAGGGGTGGACCTCTGCAGCCAAGATATTCCCTCCCAATTTTTATCTGCCATACATGGTTTAGGATCAGCTCATTCCTCTCATATCAGTCTCAGTGTGGCTTCTTCTTTAATTCCATAGTTGTAGGGCAAGATTTCAGGTAGTTCTGAATGACGGTTGTTCTGTAATTTGGTTGTAATTTTGATGTGGTTGTGGGAGAAGGAGAGTACCACATTACCTATGCTACCATCTTGACTGGAAGCCCAACCCATAACTTTTCGTAATCAACAAAGTCAAAGGCTTTTCTGTACTTTATAAAAGACTAACCTACTTCTGAAATTCTTCGGAGCAATTTAGTATCCATCAAATGTTTGCAATTAGATCTTCAATGCCTCTTCCTTTTCTCAATCCATCTTGAACATCCAGTATTTCTTGCTCCATATAAGGTGTTGCCTTCTTTGCATCACCTTGAGCATCACTTTACTTGTGTGTAAAATTAGGGTAATTTTCAAGAAAGGGGATGAACTCCTTGCCATAGCCTTTCTTGAAAATTGAGATATATGTTTTTTATATGGAATTTAAATATATCAGGGATACTAGTTACATTATATTTTGACACTACAATTATTTAGCTTTATTCTAATGTTTGATATTAATAGTTTGCGGTCAGTACCGCAATCCACTCCTTGCCATAGTTTGGCAGAAAGAATATAACTGATCCATCTCCTGTTTTCAATTACATAGACTATTTGAATTCTGTATTTTCCATCTGATGATTTCCATGTATACAGTTGTCTCTTCAGTTGTTTAAAGTATGTGTTTGCAATGGACAAGTTGTTGGCTTCAGAAAAATCCAAAAACTGATCTACTTCATTTCTGACACCCACTCCAAATTTTCTAATGACATTTGAGTCTGCTTTATTTCCAACTTTTCTGTTCCATTTACCTATAATTATCAGCCTGTCTTGTTTCGTGTGTGATCATTTTCTTTCTGGATACTTGCATAAAATATTTTAAGTTTTTTTCAGTCTCTGTATTTGAAGCATAGACTAGAATTATGATTATGTTAATAAGTTCTTAAAATATAATTTATATTATTCATTTCAAACTTGCATTGTAGCCCCTAACTTCCTGTCAAGAAATGTCTCATTCCAGGCCATTTTAGTTTGCTATCACCAAGCACTACAATATTTAGACTTCCCATTTCTTGCTTTACAATTTCTTGTTTACCATGAGTCATTCTTTTTACGTTCTATATTTCTATTGTATGTGTTGTACAGCATTGTACTTTGCTTTTGCCTCTTTGAAATCACTTCTGATGAAAGTAAGAGAATAAAGTGTCAAAGCAGGGCTGTATTTAAACATCAAGAAGACAAAAATCATGACCACGGAGGAAATACTCAAATTTTACATAATGAAGGTAACAAAATTGTTAAAAATTTTGCTTACCTTCTTTCAGACATCAATTCAAATGGAGATTACAGCCAAGATCAACTGAAGGCTGAGACTCAGAATAGTGGCAATAGGAGAATTACCAAAGATCATTATGAGCAAAGATGTGTCATTAGAGGCCAAGGTTAAGATCATCCACACCCTTGTATTTCCAATTACTATGTACATATGCCAAAGTGGAACAGTGACAAAAGCTGATAGAGGAAACAAATGATTCATTTGAAATATGGTATTAGAAGAGAGCTCTACAGCCTGGCCAGTGTGGCTCGGCCATTGAGCATCCACCTATGCCTGGAGGTCAAGGTGTGGTTTCTGGTCAGGGCACATGCCCAGGTTGCAGGCTCAATCCCCAGTAGAGGGTGTTCAGGAGGCAGCCAGTTAATGATTCTCTCTTATCATTGATGTTTCTATCACTCCCTCTCCCTTCCTTTCTAAAATCAATCTATATATATATGTGTGTACACACACACACACACACACACACACACACACACACACATACATACACATATACACTGAGTTGCCAGATTATTATGACCACCCCATCAGTACTTCATTGGGCCACCTTTTGCCTTCAATACTGCAGTGATTCTTCTTGGCATTGACTCCATGAGATGTTGAAAGGTGATGCGAGGAATCTGACACCATGCCTGATGAATAGCACTGTCCAGTTCTGTGAGATTTGATAGTTGTGGAACCAGCTGCCTGATGGCTCTTTTAACTTTGTCCCACAAATGCTCAACTGGATTGAGATCTGGTGATTGTGGGGGCCACCTAAGCAAGGTAAAGTCTCCCTCATGTTCTTGAAACCACTCCTGCACAATACGAGCACCGTGGCATGGTGCGTTGTCTTGTTGGAAGAAGCCATCTCCATTGGGATACACCATCAACATGATAGGATGAACTTGATCAGCAATGATACTTAGGTATGTTGTGCTATTCAGACATTGTTCCACATGAATTAAAGGGCCCAAATCATGCCAGGAAAACATGCCCCAAACCATAACACTGCCCCACCAGCTTGAAGGGTTGTACTCATGTATGTGGGGTGCATGCTTTCATGCTGTTTCCGTGAAATTCTCACTCTGCCATCTGCATGATGCAAGTGGAAATGTGATTCATTGGACCACATGACTTTTTTCCAATGCTCGACTGTCCAATCCTTGTGTTCCTGGGCGAATTGGAGACATTTTATCTTGGTAACTGCAGACAGCAAAGGTGTTCAAACAGGCCTTCGGCTTCCATATCCCATACGATGCAGTGTACGACTAATTTGCCTACAAACGTCAGGTGGTCATAATAATCTGGCCACTCAGTATATATATATATATATAAAAGAGAGGTCTACAGATATTCTGGGCCATTGGAAAGACAAATGCGTAGGTCCTAGTGCAAATTATGCCTAAAATATTGCTGGAGGGAAAAGTTACAAAACTGAGGTTGTCCTACTTTGGGCTCAGAATAAGAAGGCAGGGTTCTTTGGAAAAAAGAATAATGCTCAGAAAAATAGAAAGCTTTAGGAAGATATGGCATGGTGGAAAAAAAAGGGGGATTGTTATGAAGTAAAGGGGACTAAAAAAACAGGCAAACAAAATGCAATGTGTATATCTTGTTTGATCTTGATTTAAATAAATGAAGACTATAAAGAGACATTTTAGAGATAATCTTGGAAATTTGAATATAGTGAGGGTATTAGATAATATTAATAAGGGTGATAATAGTATTATGGGGGTGTTTTAAAATATATCTTTAGAAATATTTACTTAAGAATTAAAGGTAAAAGAATGGTGGTTTATTATTTTTTTTAAAACATCAACAAAAGGAATACTATGTAGCTGTAAAACAGAAAGATCTCTTACCCTTTGAAACTACAGAGGGACCTGGAGGCATTATGCTAAGTGAAATAAGCCAATCAGAAAACGACAAATATCACATGATCTCACTTATATGTGGAACATCATGAAGAAAATAAACTGACAAACAAAATAGATCCAGAGACATGGAAACAGGGAGGAGACTGCTGAAACTCAGAGGAAATAGGGGTGGATAGACTTGAAGAGATTAACCAAATAACTTGTGTGCATATATATTTAACCCATGGACACAGACAATAGTTTGGTGAGGGCCTGAGGGAGGAGGGAGGCTGTGGAGGGGGGTCAAAGGGGGAAAAAGGGACATATGTAATACCTTGAACAATAAAGATAAATTTAAAGAAAACATCAAATCACAGCAGTGATATAGAGATTATAATTAAAATAAAATTAGGAAAATATGATATTTAATGGAGCTGTGTAATAAGTATATCCAGATTCATTATATTGTTCTCTCTTGTTTATTACATATTTGAAAATTTTCCATGACAAAATTTTAAGAAATAATAAAAGACCTAAGAAAATATAAACCTCTGTTCTGAAAGAATAAGGAAACATTTCCTCCTGGTATTCAAACTATTATTTATATAAATGATCATTCTTTTGTAACCTGCTGCTAAGACCCATGCTATGCTATTTAAAATTAATGGTTATGTGCCATCTGCAAATAATCTTTGAAAAGATACTATCCAGACATTATATAAATAACATTCAAAAGACCTCATTCAGGACTCTTGTTTTGATTATAAAATGCAATTTTGTTAAATTATTATGGATTATGGAGAAGAAAATGGTATTAACAATTGGAGAGCTATTTTCTCTACATTAATGTTAACACAGATATAATTTCTTCTTATTTTTCAAAATAAGTATATACAAAATAGTACCTAAACATTATTATGCCCTTTTTGTAGCAGATCAAATTCCACCTGAAAATAGTTAAGTCAAAAAATAAATAAAGCTCCACATGTTTAGAAATATATCAATATTTTAAAAAATCAATTTAGTCTTTTCTTTACAAAATAATTTAGATGATCATGCCAGGAGAAAAAAAACAAAACACATCCAGCAACTGTGCTAAAATAAACCATCTTCTGAGAAACAAGTTCAAAAGTATATATTTTCATGATTTGTTTTTTCTGTCTAATCAGTGAATTCATAGTAACTTCTACTTCCCACTGAAGAAATGACTATGAACCTTCTCCCTGATATGGGACAGAGATTTTCTGCATCATGAATATTTTCTCCATAATTGAGGATTAGCACATTGGAAAGTGTGAGGGCATTAAAGAATGGCCATCAATTTTATTTGTCATTCCTTTTTATTGGAAATTTAGCACTGCTGACATGGCAAGAGAAGAGAAGAGGCAAGAAGGAAGGGATAAGATGTAGTCCAACTCATTAAAAGAATGGAAGAACAAAGTAGATTCTTCAGATAATGATGAAATACCATCTGTGACCCTATCCTAACTGACATAGGTAAAATTCGTTTCTCCTTTTTTAAAATCATAATTATCAGAGCTCATTTTTCTGTATGAAATTTTCCTAAATAGTTCCAGAAAATATTATAACTTGATATATTCTTTTTTACAAAAATTCCAGAAAATTCTTGCAATACCAATACATTTTTTCTATCATAAAATTATTTGAAAGAGTTTAATGAAAGATTGTCTATCAAGTAGTACCTGATTATCCTGCAGAATCATCTATTGCTATAACCATGAAGGCCTCAGAGGTACAGATTAGCAGGAATACAAATATAGGCACATATTCCAGCTTATTTTAGATTCTTAGAGCAGGCTACCAAGTTTTAACCCCTGAAATATTAAGTTAAGGGCAAAGACGATAAAAAGGATGAGGCTTCTGATTGAAACACTCAAAAACCTCAGTCCATCTAGCTCCACCTACAGAGCAGAGTGCCTTTTCCCTTGGTGTAAGCTCTAGGGGCCCTGGCCCCATCAGAAGGACTCTGTGTCCAATTACATAGGACTCAGTCCTCTAACAAAGGCTGAGGTGGAAGGGAGACGCCGCAGGGCATGGAGTCACCTACGGGCATCTGCCCTCCTGTGCTCAGCCTGTGGTTTTGCTTTCTGCCAACTTCACTGCAGGACCCAGCACTTTTTGTCCTAAAAGAGAAAATCCACTCCAAAAAAGGCACTAGAGTGCAAAGGAGATTTTACAGAAGATTCTTGGGAAAACAAAAAAAAGAGGATTTATGCCACATACTATGAAGCAAACAACCTAGGACCTAGGTAAACATTTCATTGCATATTTTTATTTTCTCCCTCATTTGTCTTTTACTTCGAAGCCACTAGGCCCCCTCTTTCTTTTCAAGGACTTACAGACCCAATTCGGAGCAGGTTTATAAAATCACTCCGCTAATGAACTCTAACCGCCTCGAGGGAATCTGCTGCTAAGAAAAGTCGGTGGTGTTTTTCATTATCTTTGCATCCCAGAATGTGCAATAAGCAGTTTAGGACAAAGGCTGGACGGGCCATCATTGAAGTTCATAAGCAAGCAGGTGTGTTAGCTTGTACTTTGTAGAGCCTATATGCAGAGTAACACCGTCCTGTGTTATTTAGAAATAAGCTCTCCTCACAGCAAGAAGTCCGGGCAGTGGGAGTGAGCTGAAATCACCTTGACTACAAAGCTGATTTCCACAAAACTCTACTTCATTAAGTTCAAGGGCCTCACTTGCAGAGGCCAGTTAGGTGCTGAGAGTTGTCTGTGTGATGCAGTGTTTCTCAACTGTCAGTGTGCATATGAATCACCTGCGGATTTTGTCAAAATGTAGGTTCTGACTTAGTAGACCTGAGCTGTGGTCTAATCTGCATTTTGAACAAATTCCCACACTGTGATCCATGGTTCACACTTTGGGTAGTCAGAAGAGTGTTCTAATGGGGGTGAGATGATGTAAGAATTGAGAGGGAATGGATAGCAACTTGCAATCAGAAGGAATTTCTATGTCAAATTTCTGGTAATTAACTAAAGGAAAGAAAGATATTTGGATTTACAAAGACCAGTAATTTGTTTTGATATCTTCATCCACTCATTCTAAATGCTCTATATCACTTTTGTAACTAATTTTATATTTGCAGATTCATATTCTTTTCCTTAAGGAGGATCCCTAAAATTGTATAAGCTCCAGGTTCCATAAAACCTGGATCTGCCATTGTCTGTTGGGCACCAGAAATTTGGTCTTGGATTGTGTACATCCACTTAGCCTCATGGTTGATATCTGAGAGGAGGAATCTATCTGTAGGAAAAATGACAGTGAGGAGGAGAAAATAAAATCTGTATATAATCTAAGGCCAATAACAAGCCCCAGAAACATTTTTTTTTTAGCCAAGGTTGAGTAAAAGATGAGGAATAAAAAAAAAATCACATCTTTATGAAAAGAATTCCTTTAGAACATGAAGAGAAGCATTATAAAACTAGGAGGAAAAGGTAAATTCATTACAATTTGAATCAGAATAAACTTTTCACGTATTTTTGAGTGTCAACAACATAACAAAGAAAATTATGAAATCTTAGTAAAGAAAAGAAGGACTAAAACTGATAGGTTAAATATAAGAAATCATAACCATGAAGTCTGGATATATTTTATGAAAGGAAAGAGAACTCCAAAAAAATCCACATTCAAAAAATTAGGGGAAAAACCTGAAAAATAGAAGGACAATATATATAAAATTTAAGGTAAGATTGTGAAACTAAATTATAAAAATTATAAACTCAGAATATCAGCTTTAAAACCTGGCCTAAGAGGCATCAGGGCAAAAGAGAAGTTACTTTTGCTATAGTATGTCACTTGATAGACACTAATACAGAGTTTACAGTGAACTGGCAGAAAATAAATCACTGGGGAAAATGTTAGTATATCAGTATTGGTCAATGGCATATCAAGTAGACAAAGATACAAAGGGGAAATAGAAGCCATTCAGAACATAATTAATAGATTATTATGATATACTAGAGGCCCGGTGCATGAAAATTCATGTACTGTAGTGGGGGGTCCCTCAGCCCAGCCTGCCCCCTCTCACAGTCCGGAAGCCCTCAGGGGTGGGAGGCGACCTGGTGATCAGGGGAAGATGACGCCCCATCACACCTCTGTGGCTGCCACTGCTGGCAGTGCAAGCCTTGGCCGGCCCTGGTTACCTGAGCCTCAGGCGGCCCTGGGTAACTGGGCAGCCGCCATCTGAGACTTGCCTGCACCTTGGGCCGGCCCTGGGCAGCTGGGGGGCTGAGGGGACTAGGGGACTCTGGAGGCAGGCATGTGGAGCAGCTGGGCCCGCCTGGGGGCAGGCCCGGCCTTGCCGCGCACCTGCCGCACTGGCAGGGCTGAGGGGACTGGGCACTGCCATCTTGTGGCTGTGGGTGCCTCCCTCTTTGAGGGTGTGACAGTCAATTAGCATATTCCCTTCTTATTGGCTGTGGGCACAGCCATCTTTGTGAGGGTGTGATGGTCAATTAGCATATTCCCTCTTTATTAGATAGGATTTTTCTTTTGAATGTTTGGTAAACTTCACCAGTGAAGCTGACTAGTCCTGAACTTTTGTTTGTTGGGAGTTTTTTCTTGTTTGATTTTTAAATATATTTTTATTGATTTCAGAGAGGAAAGAAGGTGAGAGAGAGAGAAACATCAATGATGAGAGAGAATCATTGATTGGCTGCCTCCTGCACACCTGCTGCTGAGCCCATAAACCCAGGCATGTGCTCTGACCAGGAATCTAACTGTGACCTCCTGGTTCATAGATTGATCCTCAACCACTGAGCAACATCAGCCAGGCTGTGGAAGGTTTGTGATCACTGATTCAATCTCCTTACTAGTAATCCATCTATTTAGATTTTCTATTCATGGTTCAGTCTTGGAGGTTGTATGTTTCTAGGAATTTACCCATTTCTCCTAGTTTATCTAATCTGTTGGCATATCAGTGTTTATAGACACTCTTATCTTCTATATTTCTGTAGGATAAGTTTACCATCTCCTTTTTTCTGAGTATATTTATTTGAATTTATCACTCTCTTATGAATCTACCTAAAGGCTTCTTAGGAATTTACCCATTTATTTCTGTTCTAATCTTTCTTTCTTTCCTTCTACTAATGTTGAGCCTTGTTGTTTCTTCTTTTTCCAGTTCCTTAAGGTGTAAAGTTATTTAAGACTTCTTTTGTTTCCTGAGGTGGGCATTTATTGCTATGAACATCTCTCTTAGAACTGCTTTTGCTGCATTCCAAAATTTTTGCTGTTGTATTTCCATTTTGGTTTGTAGCAAGGTTTTTAATTTTTTCTTTTGACTTCCTCTTTGACTTATTGGTTGTTCAGTATCATATTGTTTAATCTCCACTTATTTTCAATTTTTAGCTTTCTCTTTGTAATTAATTTATAGTTTTATACCATTGTAATTGTAAAAGGTTTTGATATGATTTCAGTTCGCTTATTTATTAAAACTTGTTTATTGTGTAATATATGATCTATCCCGTGTAATACATGTACACTTGAGAAGCATTTTTATTCTATTGCTTTTGAATGGAATGTTCTGTATATATCTGATAGGTTCTTCTTGTCTAATATGTCAGTTAAAGCCTATGGTTTTTTATGGATTTTCTGATCAGATTATCTATTCATTGATGTCAGTGATGTATTTAAGAGGTAGAGAACAGCTTAAGTGTGGGCAAAGTCCCACTATTTTTACTGTATTTCTGTCTATTTTTCACTTTAGGTGTACTAATATTTGCTTTATATTTTTAGGTGCTCCTATGTTGGGTACATAAATATTTACAAATGTTAGATCCTCTTTTTGGCTTGATTCCTTATCATTATGTAACACCATTCTTTGTCTCTCATTATAACATTTATTTAAAGTCTGTTTTGACTGATATTAGTATAGTTACTCCAATTTTCTTTTGATTGTCATTTGATTTGTATGAAATAGAAGAAAACAAGGACAGTGGGTTCCACAAACACTGAAGAAAGAAGGAAGTGAGTTAGTTGAGGAGAAAGTGATCAGCATGCCAAAGGTTATTCAGGTGTAACAAAATAAAAGAATGGAAGATCAAAGACAGAAAAGTGTACCTTAGAATCAGTGACACTTTAGTAGGAGAGATTTCAGTTGAATGATGATGGTTCATATTGTACTATATTTTGTTTCTGCAGGAGTGCAGGGAAATTAGTGAATAAAAAGAGCATCTTTTTATGCACATCATTGTAAAAACAAGGAAAGAGTTGAAGGAATCGGTGTGGGTTTGAGAAAAAAGATAATTATGTACTTTTTATAAGTTGAGAAAATTAAGTATGTGCAAACACTGAAGAAGATCATTTAGGATGTGGAGAGACAGTTTAGGTGTGGGCATAGCAGAAGAAAGGTAAAAGAGGATAGGATGAGGGAAGAGTTTGGTGGCTTTGCAAATATGGACACAGAATGTTCTGAGTCCCCACACTACCCTTATACTAGCTTGTTTTCTCTCTAAATTGGAGACAGTGCCATTTTCAGAATAAAAGAAAAGGATGGAGAGTTGAAGAAAATAAAAGAGATTTGAAATAGTCATTTTGAAGAATGAGAGAAGCCCCTGACTAGGAGAAATATAATAATGTTATGTCAAACCTTAAATTTATGTTGGCAGCTGTGTTTAACTACCCAGGTGCAAGCTCAGAGAAGGTAGGTAATTGGATTCATCAGTTCTAGGGTTTTGCCAAGCAGGTGTGTCAAAAGGACAGAAGCACAACGAACATTATAAATTTTGCAGATTGTGGTTGAAATGATTAAGCATGGAATCTAAAATGTCTGGGGAAAAAGTGACATGATAATTTTTATTTTTATAATTTTTAAGTTCCCAAATTTTCTGTAGATGAAATGTATTTCTTTTAAATGCAGCAAATCAATTAACTGACGTTCAGTTGTTGGAAAGTTTTAAGAAGCTCAAGACAATAGGCCACATATATCAAACATTATTTTTCAACAGCCCATAGCACCATCGATTCCCAAATATCATCAGTAGTTTTAACACAATGTCCCTTACTTTCACCTAATAGGCATCTGCACTCCAAGAAGGTGGAAATAAAACATCTCTCAATATAGTCAGGAGGCAGGGACCGAGGGCGTAGATGACAACCCAGTGGGCACAAGATTGTACTTTTCAGCAGCAAAGATTTGATCCTTTCCTTGCATCAGCTTGAAAATATTGTCTTTCCTGTTCAGATCATGTACTTGCAGCTTGTCCTGCCCATTATTTTCATGTGCGGCTCACCATCTGTCTTCAGACTCACCTGGAGGTAGCATCAGTGGTCTGTGTAGCTCATCTTTCACTCTCTGTAGCCCCTATTCAAAACATTCATCAGACTGAAAAATACAGTTTCTTTCCCACTGAGTTGTCATCTACTTCTCTCATGGCTGCTGTCTCTGTTCCTGCATTCTAACTAAACTGAGATATTTTCTTTTCACCTTCTTGGAATGCATATGCCAGTTAGTGGTTGCTTCCTCTATAAGCTCAAGGACTTATTTCTCCAAAGGCATTGGAAATTCAGGCATGTGACAGCCATCTTGCATTTTATTTCTCTTATTACTCAGAAGTATTCATTACTATCATCCTTTCATTAGAATTAGAGCTCCAGAACCTCTCAATTTCCAGAATCCTACTGTTTTTCTCTCTGTCAATTGTTATATAATAGTCTTGTTTGACTCTTATCATAATTTTAAGTTTTCTTTGCTGCCTTTTTTTAAAATCCTCACCTGAGGATATTTTTTTTCAATTGCTTTTCAGGGAGAGTGGAAGGAAGGGAGGAGGGAGAGAGAGAGAAACATCCATGTGAGAAAGACATTCCCTGGTTGTCTGCCATATACCCTGACCCCCTGGAAGCAAACTCGAAACCCAAGTACCTGCCCTTGATCAGGAATCGAATCCCCCACCCTTTAGTGCAGGGGTCAACACACTAACCACTGAGAACACTGACTAGGGCTGATCACTTTTATTTTCAATATATTTTTATTTATTTCAGAGAGGAAAGGAGAGGGAGGGAGAGGGAGAGAGAGAGAGAGAGAGAGAGAGAGAGAGAGAGAGAGAGAGAGAGAGAGAGAAACATCAATGAAAGAAAGAATCATTGATTCCTGCCTCCTGCATGCCCCTTACTAGGGATTAAGCCCACAATCTGGGCATTTGCCCTCAATCAGAATTGAACTTGGGACCCTTCAGTCTGCAGGCCAATGCTCTATCCACTGAATCAAACCAGCTAGGGCATGACTTCTTTTTATTAATTGATATTTAAACAGTTTATTTTAAAAATTATAGCTTATGACATTCATACTAAAAACTAAGAAAATATTTTTAAATCCATAGTTTAACAAGTTTTTAAGGTTGTATATTTATTTATGTACATATGTTCATTTAAAAACACATAAAATCAGCACTGCCTGGTGTGGTTCAGTTGGTAGGAACTGGGAGCACCCTGCTGCACACTGAAAGTTCACAGGTTTGATTCCCAGTCAGGGCACATGCAGAGGTTGCAGGTTGGATCATTGGTCCCAATTGGGGTGTGTGTGGAAGACAACCAATAGATGATGTTTCTCTATTTCTCACTCACTCTCTTTCCCTCTCCACCCCCTCTCTCATTCTCTTTCTCTAAAAATATTAATGACAAATGTCCTAGGGTGAGCATTAAAAAACACATAAAAGCAAATAATTATTACCTTTATTTCTGCTGGCAGAGCTACTTTAGTGTTTTGATCAATATTCTTCCAGAAATACTATGCAGACATTGGCAAATGTATGAGATCAAGATGCACTTTTATTTTCTGCTTTAATCATTTACTTAAAAATGGTGAAAACCTTTTTGTGTTTATATATATTTTTTAAATATGTTTTTATTGATTTTAAAGAGGAAGGGAGAGGGAGAGAGAGATAGAAACATCAATGATAGAAACATCAATGATGAGAATCATTGATTGGCTGCCTCCTGCATGCCCCCTACTGGGGCTTGAGTCCACAACCCAGGCATGTGCCCTTGACCGGAATCAAACCTGGGACCCTCAGTCCCCAGGCTGATTCTCTCTCCCTTGAGCCAAACCAGCTAGGACTGTGTTTATATTTTTTAAACATTTGAATGTTGGATCATCTTCATTAAGGACATTTTGTTTTCTAGGAATCATGCAAGGCAGTCTGCCCAGGAACCTTTTTTAAAGTTTCTCTAAATCAGTTAAAATTATCTGTCTGGATTTATAAGAAGATACCTGTTGGAAGAGAAGTCAAAGGTATGTAATGGGAATGCCCAATAGCCTTTTAGACAAATTCCTGTAAAGATTTAAAGTTGATTCCCTAGAATTCAATGTGTAGAAAAAAAGTGGAACAGTTTGAAATGTAAATTATTCATGTAGATGGGAAGAGACATAATAAGAGAAATTTAAATGCACTTTTAAAATGTTTTTTTTTGTCATGCTAATACTTATAAAATGATCATGAATGTAGTTCTCTCTTCTGTTTGTCAGAAGTGTTTTGTGACAGAACATAATTTTTTAGGATCACATACTATTTTATGCACATGACATATATTCATCTATTGTCAGAGGTTTGTATTTTCTAATCAAGTTTGCTGCAATGCACAATGTGATGAACATCCTCACAGTTTATAATTTGCATGGACCTCAGATAATTTCATTAGGATGAATTCCTAAAAATAGAATTCAAGGACAAAGGCATGCACATTATAAGAATTTTGTCCTGTGTGCCAGTTGACCTCAGGGAAACTTATTTCATATGTTATTATCATATGCAGTATATAATTTAAATGAAAAATTAATGGCCAGTATCTTTCTTTCGGCTAAGCATGATGATAATCGCTATTAGAGAAACCTAAGGGCAAAGCAAACACTATGCAGAATGAATCTAATACATTTCTACATCCCTCTTCGTCCGAAAATAGTACTGATTCTCTTTTAAAAACAATGAAGTTTATGTGAGATCTTGTGTTGTGGTTGATGATGATATTATTCATAGCATAAGGAAATCCATGTGTACTTATAATGGGAAAGGATTCCATTCTTCATAGACTATATCACTTGTTTTAAGCTTTTTTGTTTGTTTTAAGCAGTTTCTTTTCTTTCAGAAGGAACTCATATATATATATATATATATATATATATATATATATATATATATGTGTATGTATGTGTGTGTGTGTACATAATTGTATATATGCATGTACATGTATATATGCATATGTGTATATGCATATGTATGTGTGTGTATGCATGTGTGCATGTACATTCACACACCTATTGTTAGGCCATATATAAATAGATTAAGGTATAAGGAAATTTCATAGAAAACTGTGTTACATGTTTAACAGATCAGTGTGTGTCGGCACAGGGAGTTAGAATACAGGGAAAACAGTGTTGGAGGTTGCATGACACAAGCACCATTTAGATTGTTATTACTATGTGCTGAGGTAAGAATAAAAATGCCTACCACGGCCTAACTGGTTTGGCTCAGTGGATAGAGTGTTGGCCTGCGGACTGAAAGGTCCCAGGTTCGATTCCGGTCAAGAGCATGTACCTTGGTTACGGGCACAATCCCAGTAGGAGGTGTGTAGGAGGCAGCTGATCGATGTTTCCCTCTCATCAATGTTTCTAATGTTTCTAACTCTCTATCCCTCTCCCTTCCTCTCTGTAAAAAATCAATAAAATATATTTTTAAAAAATGCCTACCAGGAAGTATCTAACACTATGTTTCCTAATATACCCACATACAAATCTTACTTTACTATAGATGAAATAATGGTTATTTTATTCAAATTTGTAACCTGTGAGCATGCAACTTAAATCAACATTCTGTTTTAAGGGCTCCTAAAGAAGGGTATTCTGTACTTTCTCTCGGGAGTTTATTAAAAAGTTTCTCCCTATAATTATTTTAAATTCACTATCCCTTGGGATCTCTTCTTCTATGTTTCAAATAATGCATTCTCTACTCCTAAGGTTATCCTTCATTTAAGTTGTTCCTTTATAAAATACTAGAGTCCTGGTGCACGAAATTCATGCACTCAGGATGGGGAGGTCTCCCAGCCTGGCCTGTGCCCTCTCACAGTGCGGGAGCCCTGTGATTGATCGCCCCAAAGAGGTAGGCCAGAGCCAGGGATCTCACCCTTGTGGCAGGTGCACAGGGCTGCAGGAAGCTCACCTCTGCTGTGCATGCAGCCATCTTGTGATGGTGTGAGGGCATCACACGTGAGGGCGTGATGACTACTTAGCCTTTTATTAATAAGGATGTCTCTTTAAAATATATTTTTATTGATTTCAGAGAGGAAGGGAGAGAGAGAGAGAAAAAAAAGAGAGAGAGAGAAGCATCAATGATGAGCGAGAATCATTGTTTGGCTGCCTCCTGCATGCCCCACACTGGGGATTGAGCCCACAACCTGGGCATATGCCCTCACGGGGAATTGAACAGTGACCTCCTGGTCCATAGGTTGACACTCAACCACTGAGCCACGTCAGCCAGGCTACAAAATATCTCTTAAGATGAACAAATATGGTTAGAATTTTTTTCTCTCTCCAAAGAAAAGTATGAATTAAAATATTATATTGTGTTTTACAACCAACGTTTTTTAAAACTTAAATTTATTGGGGGTAATATTGGTTAATGACATTATATAAGTTTCAAGTGTACAATTCTATAATATGCCATCTGTATATTGTGATGTGTGCATACCACCCAAAGTCAAGACTCCTTCTGTCACCATTATTTTGATCCCTTTCCCCTCATTTCCCCCCTAACCCCTTCCCCTCTGATAATTACCATACTGTTGTCTGTGTCTATGAGTTTGTTCATTTGTTACTTTCTATTTTATGTTCCACATATATGTGAAAGCATATGGTTCTTTTCTAACGGACTCATTCACTTAGCATGATATTGTCAAGATCCATTCATGTTATTGCAAATGGCAGTATTTTATCTTTTTTATGGCTGAGTAGTATTTTATTGTATATGCATACCATTTCTTCTTTACCAATCATTCATCAAAAGATACTTAGGCTGTTTTCATGTCTTGGCTACTGTAAATATTGCTAAAGTGAACATAGGTATACATATATATATATGAATAAATGTTTTCAAATTTTTCAGTTAGATACCCAGAAGAGAGATTGCTGGATCATATTGTAGCTCTATTCTTAACTTTTTGAGGAATCTATACTATTTCCTATAGTGACTGTACCAGTTATTCCCGCCAGCAGTGAACGACAGTTCCTTTTACTTCACATCCTCTCCTACACTTGTTATTTGTTGCCTTATTGATAATAGCATTCTAATAGGTGGGAGGTGGTATTTCATTGTGGTTTTGACTTATATTTTCTTTATAGCTAGTGAAATTGAGCATTTTATATATATATATGTTGGCCATTTGCATATCTTCTTGGGAAAAGTGTTCAAGCCCTCTGCCCATTTTTTTTTAATTGAATTCTTTGTTTGGTGTTGATTGTTTAAATTTTTTATTTTGGATATTAGCTCCTTATTGGAGGTATCATTTGCAAATACCTTATCCCATTTGTTTGCTTAGCTTTTTGTTTTGTTGATGATTTCTTTAGCTGTGTAAAAGCTTTTTAGTTTGATGTAGTCCTTTCATTTATCTTTGCTTTTACTTCCCTTGCCTTTGTGATCAAGACAACCAAAGTTTTTAAATACCTTTTCTAAATGAGGTTTCACTTACTAATTCTCATTTTCAATTTCCTCCGCAAATCTAAGTAGTTGTTTAAGTTTGAATAATTTACTCAAATATTTTAATTATAATTTAAAAC
This sequence comes from Eptesicus fuscus, assembly GCF_027574615.1. Classification (NCBI taxonomy): domain Eukaryota; kingdom Metazoa; phylum Chordata; class Mammalia; order Chiroptera; family Vespertilionidae; genus Eptesicus; species Eptesicus fuscus. Next base: position 81,796,513 of record NC_072477.1, read on the forward strand.
TAATGTATATGAAATATGCTTGCCTTGGTGAATGTAAAAATAATAATACATATTAATATTTTATATCTAGAACAGAAGTATTAATTTATAATAAAATATTTCCAGATTGTATTAAAGCAATATAGGAGGTGCACAAGAGAAATGTATCAGATGTTTACTTAACATTAAAATGTATTTACTTTAATATTTATGTTCTTATATTTCTGTTCTATATTAAGAAGGTTCAATAAAACAAACTTTGCCAGAAATATACTATTGTGATGAATCATTTGGAGCCTATAATGACAGTTTTAATTTAGTCTCCTTATGGAGATTTGAAAATAGTTTTAGGTACTATTAATATCTCTACATTAGCAAACTGTTTACCTCCAAATGATTCTTCTAGGCATAAAAACTCAACAACGATGAGATAGTTTTGAAACATTATATTCAGAACTTTTCTAGTGTTACTTTCCCAGAAAGCTACTGGATTATTTACCAATAAAGAAAGATTGGATATTAACATTGTTTAGAAGGATTATTTTGTTATTATAGGCTCACAATAGAAAGAGAAAAAAAATGCCACCCCACTTGGTGACTTAAAGACTGATTATTATTCCCATATTCTTTCTACCACTTATTTATCTTTTGTTTTATAATTTATTAGAAGAGGAAATAAAAAAATGAAAAAGAACCTTGATAATGAATGTTTTCCCTTTACATCAGGATATAAGAATTGATGCAATTAAAACTTTCTATAAAATAGAGATTAGGATTTAATTTTTGTGGCTTTTTTTTTTTTTTTGCTTTCCCATTTTCTCTTTACCATAGATGACTGAGAATTAATTATATAATGTATACCTCCCTTAAGATACTCCTATAAATTTGTCACATAATCTTTAAATCATCACATTTCGTGTACTATTCGCACTCTATATCCCTTTATGAGGACATTGGGTTTCATCTGTTTCTCTTGTTTTTATTCTTTCTGACCGAAACTTAACCTTAGTGTATAATATGCACAATATCTTTCCAAAGGCAAAACTAGTGTGTCTAGTGAATGTACCTTTGGAAAAATGTCAAAATTTTGATGGGATGGAAAATGTTCGATATTTTTTCCTATGCTGTTTAAATGTTAACAACTGACAGCATAGGGAAATGTGTAACAATATTTCTGGAAGGCATTTGTAATTCTTGTCTATGAAAACTCTTTATATATTTTTCTATAACCTGTTTTTTGCCCCATAAGACTTTAGCCCTCAAGCAGCAACCCTTGGATAATAGTCCTGAATCTGAGATGCAAAAAAATGCAACTATGTAATACTCATTTTGCGATGTCATACTTATAGCAAACCTATGTACTAGTGGGATGATATAATGCAAAAATTATTATCCAATGGCATTTTTCTGTATGGTAGTGAATAAATAGTCATACTGTTGTTATATAAAAGTTACATAAAAAGAAAAAGATTCTCTGTTTAGCATGGCTTGGTGATTAGAGCATTGACCTACACACTCAAGGGTCACAGGTTTGATTCCCTGCCAAGGGCATGTAGCTGGGTTGCAGGTTCAGTCCCTGCCTCCTGTTGGGGTGTATGTGGGAGGCAAAGTAATCAGTGTTTCTCTCTCTCTCTCTCCCCCCCACCCGTCTCTCTACCCACACGCATATACATCCTCAAAGTCAATGGAAAAAAATATCCTCACTCCAAAATATCCTCATTCCTTGGGTGAGGATTAATGAAAAAAAAAGAAAAAGGTAAATATTAAACTGAAGTTTCTAGGTACAAATTGGTTGATGTCTATAATTTACTTTTTACTTATTTTAATTGAGATATAATTGACATTAGTTTCAGGTATACAATGTGATGATATATAATGTCTAGTTGATATCTATTACCCACATATTTACAAATGTCTTCTTTTATGACTGAGAAATATTCTGTTGTATATGTATAGCACATTTTCTTTATTCATTCACCAATAAACATTTAGGTTGCTTCCATATCTTGGCTATCTATCTATATATAAAAACCTAATATTCAAAAAGTGTCCCCTCCGGAGTTCTACTGACCAGGAATTCGATGGCTTGCTATGACATGTGCTGACCACCAGGGGGCGGCACAGAATGAAGGAAGGCCCTGGCCCAGTGGCCAGCAGCCACTAGGGACCCTACCTGTGCACAAATTTTGTGCACTGGGCCTCTCGTTGTAAATGATAGTGCAAGGGACACGGGATGCCTATATCTTTGTAAGTTAGCATTTTTGTTTTCTTTGGATAAATACCCAAAAGTGACATTGCTAGACAATATGTTGGTTTTATTTTTTATTTTGTTTTAGGTTTCACCATACAGTTTTCATCTTTTAACAAAACATAAATACAAAGTATTTGAAAACACACTCTCAAAAGACAAGTCAGTTATCAAAACTATACTCAGATATGACAAATATGTTAAAATGATACAACAGAGACTTTAAAATGACTATGGTTAATACGTTAAAAGCTCTAACAGAAAAGGTGAACAATATCAGATCATATAGATAATTCTAGGAGAGAGAAGAAAATGATAAATATTGATTGGAAAATATAGCAACAGAGTTAAAAAATGCCTTTGATGGTTCATCATTTGATTCAACAGAGGAGTCAGTGAATTTAAAAAATCTATTGAAATTATGCAAACTGAAACAGAGAGAGAAAAGAGGGAGAGAGTAGATCCAAAGCCTCTTGGACAATATTTAGTGGTCTTTCTTATGTGAAATTGGAATTCAATGGAAGAGAGAGTAAATGGGAAGAAGAAATGTTTGAAGGAACAATGGAAATTTTCCAAAAATAACAACAGAACCAAATTAAGAATTCAGTAACTCACAGGAAACCAAAGCAGAACAAAGCAAACAGGTCCAACAAAAATAATTTTTAAAAAGCCATTTGGCATATTATATTCAAAATAATGGAAAACTAGATAAAAAGAAAATCTTGAAGTCAGTCATACAAAAAAAAAGATCTATTGCATAGAAGGAGTAAAAGTTTACCACAAAATTCTCTTTAGCAAACACACTATCCAAATAAGATCTAGAGATGGCAAATAAACTTATGAAGAGATACACAACATAATTGTTCATCAGGGAAATGTCAATTAAACTGCTTCTATTAGAATGGCTTAAAGAGAGAGAGAGACAATACCAAGTGCTGCAGAGAATGTGAAACAAGTGGAATTCTCATACATTGCAGGTTAGCTGTTTCTTAAAAATTAAACATATACATGTACTTATTGTATTATTAGGAATTCTACTTCAAGGTATTTACCCAAGTCAAAACTTATGTTCACACAAACAATTGTGCACATATGTATGAAAGCTTAATTTATCAATGCCAATATATAGAAACAACTCAAATGCACTTTAGCAGGTAAATGGATAAACAAACTGTGTTATATCCATACAATGGAATACTATTCAGCTATAAAAAAGGAATAGACTATTGTTTTACGTAAAAACATGAATGACTCTTAAATGTTTGTTGCTAAATGAAATGACTCAGAAATAAAGGGGTATGTGTTGTATGATTCCATTTATATAACATTCTGGAAAAGTGAGTGTAGAATATAGAATAAATAAGTGGATGCAGGTGTTTGGAATGGGAGGGGTGTTAATTATAAAGAATTAGCATGGGGGAAATTTCGGAGTGATGGAACTGTTCTGTATGTTATTGTGATTATAGAAACCTGACTCTAACATTTGTCAAATTCCTCAGAACTGAACACCGAGTTTTACTAAATTGCAGTAAATGCATAATAAGAAAAACATCAGTAAGGATGTCTGGGGGAATGTGGGCTGTGACAAATTAATCTACTTAAAAAGAAAACGGACCTAATTAACTTTAGAAAACAGTTGTTTTGAGTTGATTGTATAAGGCTGAAGAAAAAAAAAAGAACAATAAATATATAATTTTTCCCACATATATTTGTATGTGTATGTGTTTGTGAGTATGGTTTTTGCTGTATTTTGTTTGTTTATTTGTTTGTATTTTGTTTGTCTTATTTAGACAACCAGTATAGAAGAGGTCTAAGACAGAAAGAGCGGGGCTGAATGCTAGTGTAATCCTAGAGGGAATAAAAGAGAGAAAAACAAGAAGCTCAGAGTTGGCCTTAAACTGAAGTAGAGGTACATATTCTAAAGCTGCGACAGAATGAAAGTGTGAGGGAGGAAGGCAAAAGCTTCAAGAGGCAGAAATTAAAAAGCTCATGCCTATTGGCCTCAATTCATTCAATAAAATAGAAAAAAAAAGAGTCTATATTGAAAAGAGTGATGACCCATCCAGTGTGGCATGGTCTTTCTTGAGGTTAAAGGTATATCCATGGGGTAATGCTAATAAAGTCTTCCATTGAATATTCTGGGACAGAGGATGACTTTCTTTTGACTATGAAAGCATATGCCCACTATTATCAAAAACAAAGACTTTTTATTATTTAACAGAAACATAGATTTAGTCTAGTCAGTGGCTTTGCTTTTTTGACATTTAAAAAAATTATCTTTATTATTGAAAGTATTACCGATGTTCCCTTTTTCCCCATTGACCCTCTCCACCTTGCTCCTGACCCCCTCCCCCTGGCTAAATGTTAATTTTGTATCCTGCTACATTGATGAATTCATTTATTAAATCTAGTAGTTTTTTTTTGTGAAGTCTTTAGAGTTTTCTATGTATAATACGTCATATGCAAATAGTGACAGTTTTACCTTTTCCTTTCCAATTTGGATGCCTTTTATATTTTTTCTTCTTGTCTGATCACTGTGGCTAAGCATCCAGTTCTATGTTGAATAGGAGTGTGAAAGTGGACATCCCTGTCTTGTTCCTGTTCTTAAGGAAAATGCTTTTAGTTTTTGCCCATTGAGTATGATGATGGCTGTGGGTTTGACATATATGGCCTTTATTAGGTTGAGGTATGATCCCTCTCTTCCCACTTTGCTGAGAGTTTTTAATCATAAATGGGTTATGGGCCCTTGCAGTGTTGCTAAACAGTTAGAGCTTTGGCCTGCAGACTGAAGGGTCTTGGGTTTGATTCCCAATTAAGGGCACATACTGGATAGTAGGTTCAATACCCGGCCCAGTCAGGTGCATGCAGGAGGAAACCAATTGATGTGTGTGTGTGTCTCTCTCCCCCTCCCTCCTTTTACTCTCTCTGAAAAGCAATGAAAAAAAAAATTATCGGGTAAGGATTAACAACAAACAAACAAACAAACAAAAGCTCGGTGCTGCCGAAACCAGTTTTGCTCAGTGGATAGAGCGTCGGTCTGCGGACTGAAAGGTCCCAGGTTCGATTCCAGTAAAGGGCATGTACCTTGGTTGTGGGCACATCCCCGGTAGGGGGTGTGCAGGAGGCAGCTGATCGATGTTTCTCTCTCATCAATGTTTCTAGCTCTCTGTCCCTCTCCTTTCCTCTTTGTAAAAAAATCAATAAAATATATTAAAAAAATAAAAATAAAAAGCTCGGTGCTGGATTTTGTCAAATACTTTTTCTGCATCTATTGATATGATCATCTGATTATTATCTTTCATTTTGTTTATGTGATATATCACATTTATTGATTTGCAAATATTGTACCAGCCTTGCATCCCTGAGATAAGAAATTGATGCATTTTTAGACACTAATAATAAACTCTCAGAAAAAAAAAATCCATTTACCATTGCAATAAAAACAAAAAAATGTATCTTTGAGTAAACTTAACCATGGAGGTTAAAAATCTGTATTCATAAAAAATAGACGACATTGAAAAAAATAAAAGAAACTAGACCACCAGCTTTTTTGAAGCTTTTAATGTGAGTGTTTAAATTGCCTTTAAAGTTTGAAAACAAAAAAAGCAACACTGGAAATGTTCGTGCCTGCCATACTTGGGGAAGATTAAATAAAACAGGACATAATATAAGTTTCAGTACCAATGAAGATGCATTATTATTTTTTTCTGAAGTAAATAAATATTTCAACCCTGAATATTCAGTGGTTTCAGATGGTGGGCTTCTTAAAGAGGATCCAAGGGTTGCATTTAGTTCAGGAAAAAGAAGCTTAGTCTGCAGGTACTGGCCATTTGAATTCACCCAAGGCCTGCAGAAACTACCAATTTCAAAGTGGAAAAAGATAGTGTAGCTAAATGCATGGAAATCAGACATCAAAATGACCAATTCCAGATTTGGAAAGAGATCACATCCTCTTAAAACAAGAACAGCAACAAAAAGCTTATGGTAGGTGCTGGCCACCCAATGCAGTACAAAACATGAATCTCAGTACAATTTCTCCTCTTCCCTTTATTAGCTAATTAATGACCAATTAATATGTTTATTATGGGAGAATTTACCAAACCAATTTCAGTGGCATTCTCTGTGGACTCAAGGGTTAAATGTGTGGAACTATAGTAGGGGTGAGTTCTACAGTACAATTTACTCAAGCTTATGTGAAACCACAGTATAACTCAGAGATCATTTTGTGCTCAATGTTAAGCCTATTTTACTTCAATATATTTTATTAAATTCAATTATCAAATAGAGAATTTTAGTATAGTCAACTTAGATCATATTTCTATTTCATAAAACAATATAAAATGCAATTCTAATACATTACTTATCAATTATATATCAGTGTCTAAATTAATTATTCTTAAGAAATGCTGATTCATTTTATTTTCCTTTTTTTTAAACAAATTTATTTATTTATTTATTTATTTATTTGTCATTGATTTGAGAGATAGGGGAAAGGAAGAGAGAGAGAGAGAGAGAAAGAGATGTGAGAGAGAACCATCAATCCGTTACCTCCCACACAGACCCAGACACAGAATTGAGCTGGTGATATTTTGGTGTCTGGGATGATGCTCAAACACCTGAGGCACACCAGCCAGGGCAACTGATTAATTTTCTTGAATCTAAATCTCTCTAAGTAAAATTCAGTTAAATTATCTACTTTAAAAAAACACTTGCCATCCTTTGTAGTCAAAACCCAAAAATTAATATTGCTCAATCTACTTTCTAAGAATGTCTAATTTTTAAAGTGCTGCATTTTTGAATGTCCATGTTTAAATTAACATTCTTAAGAATGTAAAATAACTTCTACAGGGACAATTAGTGGTTTGAAGTTTTAAATATAACAATTTCAATGCAATGTGACATTGATTTAAATGTCACAAAAGTGATATTTTTGCTTAAGCAATTGTGAAGGAAAATATCTCAATTGTTAAGATACATGTGCTAACAGACAGATAAAGCAATCAGTTGGCTCAGTTTCTTATCTTAAATAAAAATATAGTTTTAATCTAGTTTATGAATAGCTTTCAGTACACACATGTGTTCCCTACATGCTAGATGATTTTTTTTTCAATTGCCATGTAAGTCAAGTGTACACAGGCCGTTCCATCTTTCATCCATCCTTACCTTAGATTGTGACCTGTTTCCTAAAACTGGTATCAGTTTCTGAATTCCTGCCAGTTTGTAGTGAATGCCTATTTATTTCTTTAATCTGTATTCTGTCTGCAAGCACATACACTGCAATATCTACAAGTTACTCGGTGCCCAGCAAGTCTAGCCATACCCTAATGGATGTGGCTAGTCCTAGCAGCTCCTGCTATTCTGGTACCTATGCTACCAACCCAGACCAGAACTGGCAAGTGTATCTGTTCTAGTCAGCTTAAATATGGGGGAATTCTGTGTGTATTAAAGTGACACTAAATGCTAAAGATCTTAATGATTACAAAGAGGTAAACACACAGAGAACTAGGCTTTTGGTTATAGGACACTCTAGTAGGATAAAGACAAGAGCTTGAGGGAAGCACAGGAATTTACAAAGTATTATCTTGAGCAGGGTCTTTGGGAATTATTTCAGATAGCACTTTGAAAGGTACCAGCCTGAGCATGTTTGGTAGTAAAACTAAAACCAAAATTTACTCGAATGATTAGTTGTCAGGATTTCCTATCAAATAGCGAAAGGTGATAATTATTCCTAAAGGAAAAAAGAAAGATGAAAATGTCAAGGTTTTTACACCACTGTGATTATTTTTGTCATATTTTTTGAGGGGCTATCTCCTAACATTTTGCAGCAGTTGTTAAATAGAGAAATACAGAAAATTTACTGGCTCACATATATGTTGCTCCAGATATAAAATCTTGCATTACAGAGCAGTCTATTTTAAGTACTATTTTTTTCCCAGAAAATAGCTGTCTATGCTGTAAAAATTGATATGGAGATTTTGTTTCTATGAAACTGAAATTCAAAGGTATCATAGATGGTAGGTAAAACATGTATCACAAAGTCAGAGTCATTTGATCAAATATAATTGAGTCTAAGTTGAATCTGTGTAAGAAACCAGTGAGCTCATACCAATTTCTAATTTTATAGAATTTATATTAATACTATCAAGATGTAAACATATTGGGCAAAATCATGTGTAAATGGAAAGTTTAGAAGTTTTGCCCTGTCAGGTAGCTGTAAAAGCCATTTGTGATGTCGATGTTGATGCTTTTCAGCTCATTTTGAGAAAATAAACCTTAGTTTTTTGTTTCATACTGTGCCTCCAATGCATGGAAGATCAAGAGCATAAAACACAATTTTATTGATTTCTTAATTAATTTGTTATTGCTATTTTCTTTATGTAGTTCACTAAATGCCATAGATATGAAATTTTTCAGGGTGCAAGGGAGTATATCACAATTTCATTACTTTTTGTATTGATTTTTTTTATTTTTAGTACTTGGGAAAACTAATTTAATATGGACTGCATCTGATATGGCTCTGGTCATAGCCTATAAGGGAAAAGTAGGTATAAAAGCAATATTTAGAAAAAGAGAAGAGAAAAAGTGGAAAATATTTGCACCTCTGTAAGGAATAGTAAAAGCAAACCTATTAGGAATGCCAGATGTTCAAAATATAGCATAATATAGAGCTGAAAAAGTGGACTTGACAAAAATGTTGATCATAAGTATCTAGCATGTTAATGTAAAGTTAAAGTAAAGGAATACTGTCCTCCAGTGCCTCATCCCAGACTAGTTAGGTAAATCCATGTCTAGCATACAACAAAGGCTTTTGACGCATCATGACTCCAGGGCAGCAAGCTGGTATTAGGACCTATCCTCACCGAGGATTTTTCCCTGATCAATTTAATCTTTGCACTTAATGGACTTCTTATAACTGTCCTGTCTCATGACATAAATAAGAGTTTATGCTATTTTATAGTTTTCTACGACCCTCTATAACCTGCCTTGTTTGCAAAGTACTCATCCTGAAGAATCAGAATGGAAAAAAAAGGAACTTTAGAACTTATTTTGGAGGTTATAATTTTGGGGCAGCGGCTGATGTAACATCTCTTAGTGTCCCCTTCTTTGTGGCTGGACAAATTTCATTGGCTTGCAGTCTGCAGATAGGAGAATAAAGTTCCAGATTATTACTGTCATTTGATTTAAAAAATAATATTTCATGGGCTACCAAGAAATTGAGAAATGCCATCTTTCATTTTCCTGCTGTGTCTAAGAGAGGTATACAATATTTCCATTAAAGGAATATTATCCTAATAATCATAACCAGGTTATAGTGACCATCTTTGTAAGTTATTTACTATTAACCAAAATATTATCTCCATGCTTGTATTTGTTGTTTCTGGAGGGTGGACAAAGCATGAACCACAAGCCCATTCTCCTCTGTAGAATTTACACTATATAAATTTCTAAATAGTATATCTACATCACAGGATCTTTTGGTAAAAGTACACTTTTGTTTCTCTCTCACAATATTAATATCCTTTTATTATTTTCTTCTCTGTGCTTTATTTAATTGTCCTATTGTTGACTTCAGGAGCATTTATTGCCTTATTAATATTTTAATGCCCTGTCAGTTTGTCCAGTATTTAAAGAATTGTTTGCGCTTAACAAATATGTATTGTATTAAATTTACCTGAGTAGTAGTATTTTCTTTCAGGGTAAGATTTGGGATATTTTAATGAGAAAAGACTTTCTATTAGTTTCTCTTCAGAGAAGAGGGATTTCATTGGTAAATGCCATCAGTATTTAAGGGAGATATTCAATTGCCTAAATCAGCTGAGAAAATACTATCTAAAATGAATTATTCTGTGCTCACAAAGACTCCCTAAGTAAATAAGAAATCTGGTATGATTTTTTTCTTCCTACAGATAACCACATGATGTGAACAAAGGGCCTCTCATAAGCTATTCCAATAGAGCAAGAGCCTAATACTTTGAAATAGTCTTTGGCCAGAGCATTCTTGCAACGCAGGCATCCTTTTCAGAATAATGAAGTATTGCTTCAAGTGTGTTAATAAGGTCAACTGGCACTTATAATATGCTAAGTCAAATCATTCTTATCAACATTCTTTGCTAACTCCAGAATTTAATTTTCATTCAATTTAAAAAATTTAATCACATCAGCTTTAAAATTTAACCCTTCCTCAAGGAAAGATGTTTTTAATAATGACTGTTCTAAATAAAATTGCTTATATTTATCCTGAGAGATATGTTAGTGGTGATGCTAAGGCATTATATGTTTATGCCCACACACACACACACTCACACACACACACACACACAAGGTTGCAAAAATATAGAGTAAAAATATATTTATAACAGAGATTAGGTAGGCATGTTAATAGTGTTTTATATAATCCCATACCAGTTTTATCATCTAGACAGATTAAAGGAGGTTTTAACAGAAATGACAAAAATTTCTCCTAAAGTATGAGCCTGCCCCCCCAGGAAGTAAGATAAATCTCAATATACACAAGAATGGCTCAGCAAATATAATGCATGTACACCATGGGACTGAGAGAGCACATTTTACCAAAGTATGTCTTAATCCCATTAAGCACTATTTCAAAGTTAATGATAAGAACAAAAATTGTCTAACCTCTAAGAAACCCAGACTTTTACCAAAAAAAAAAAAATTATGAAGGTAGATATTTAGAAAATGTATTCTAAGGCAAGATCCTGAGTGCTTATGTAAAAAAAAAAAAACTTGAAATTTTTGTTTTATTATAATCCTTTAGCTTTTAGATAACTCTGTTCCATTGGTCTAATGACCTCTTCATTAGAACAAAACTACTTCTACCTGCTTTTATTTTTTTATTGTCATAGACTCAGATTATTACATTTCACTTAAGGTTATTCCACATAAATATATTCATTCAAAAATGGAAACATCAGGGGCAGGACTTCTGTGTACTAGAAGTCTTAGAAAAATTTGGCAAGAAATAGGAATACAAGGCACCCAAATAAGAAGGAAGAAGTAAAATGATCTCTGTTAGCAGAAGACATGACTTTATATATGGTATACCCTAAAGATTACACACAAAAACAACAACAATGAAAACTTGTTAGAACTAACAAGTTAATTCAGCACAATTGCAGGATAAAAATATAAATAAACATAAATATGTGGTGCTTCTAGGCACTAACAATGAGTGATCCAAAAAAGATATTAAGAAAATAATTTTATTTACAATATCAAAAAGAATAAAATGCTTAAGTTTAAATTTAACCAAGGAGTTAAGACACTTGTACAATGAAAATTACACACTGTTACTTTGAAAGAGATTAAAGAAGACAAGTAAATTGAAAGACATCCTGTGTAAATTGATTGAAAGACATAATGTTAAAATGTCAATATTACCTGAAGCTAGGATTCAAAATGAAATCTCTATAAAAATCCCAATGGTATGTTTTGTAAAATAGAAAAATCCATCCTAAAATTCATATGGAATATCAAAGGACCCTAAATAGCCAAAACAATTTGAAAAAGAACAAAGTTGGAGAACTCACACTTCCTGGTTTCAAAACTTATTACAAAGCTATAGTAATAAAAACAGTGTGGTACTGGCAAAAAGACAAGCCTATAGACCAATGAAATAGAATAAAGAGTCCAGAAATAAACCTAACCATTTATCGTCAAATGAATTTTGGCAAGGGTCCCAAAACCATTCAATGAAGAAACTACAGTCTTTTCACCAAATGGTGCTGTGAAAACTGGCTAGCAACATGGAAACTAGAATCCTAATATATAAAAAGCCAGGGGTCGTCACGACCAAAACAACCAATGGACGACCGAACAGCAGGCTGTGTGGGGCGACCAGGCCGGCAGGGGAGTTAGTAAGGGATGGCCAAATGACTGAACAGCAGGCTGTGTGGGGTGACCAGGCCTGCAGGGGGGTTAGTGAGGGACAACCAAATGACTAAACAGCAGGCTGCATGGGGTGACCAGGCCGGCAGGGGCGGCAGTTGGGGGTGACCAGGCCGGCGGGGTTGGGGGCAGATAGGGGTGACCATGTCAGCAGGGGGGGAAGTTGGGAGCGACCATGCTGGTGGGGGGGGGGCAGTAAGGGGTGACCAGGCAGGCAGGCAAGTGAGCAGTTAGGAGCCAGCAGTCCCAGATTGTAGAGGGCCTAAACAGGCAGTCGGACATACCCTAAGGGGTCCTGGATTGGAGAGGGTGCAGGCTGGGCTAAGGGGAACAACCCCCCCCCAGCATGAATTTTGTGCACTGGGCCTCTAGTAATGTCATAAGTAAATATTGACTCAAATGGTTCATAAGAGCTAAAACTATATAAAGTTATTTGAAATAAATGTAGGGTAAAGCTTCATGACAACAGATTTGGCTTGGATGTGATATCAAAAATATAAGCAGTAAAAGAAAAACAATAGACAAATTAGACTTTGTCAAAATTTTAAACTTTTGTGCATCCAAGGATACAGTCAATCAATAGGGTGAAAAGGCAACCCACAGGATGAGAGAAAATATTTGCAAATCATTTATCTCATAAGAGGTAAATATTGAAAATATATAAAGAAGGCAAAAAAAACTTGAATGTTTTCATTAATTCTTCTCTCCATGCTTTGAATTCTTAAGTGGTTTCATAACAACTTTGTTCACAGTCACATGCTTGTGTATACTTTCCATTTTCTCAGTGGCAATATCACAAATGTTTTATTTGTTAGTGTTCTTTGTTGTTGTTTTTTCCCAAGCCTTTGCTCAGGTTATCTTTTGTCATTTTTGTGTAGAAATGTTTTTCAAAATGTGATTTAAAAAAAAAAAGAGTTCCTATTAACAGAGCTTGCAGAAATTAACACTAGTTTGTACAACATGCTACTCTCCCTATGAAACATAAATGTGTTCGTGCATATATAGGATACTAGAGGCCCAGTGCATGATTGAATCATGCACGTGTAGGGTCTCCTACATGCTTTCGCTTTCGATCACGGGGGAGCTGGGTGCCTGTCCGCTGGTGCACCAGGCCTTTCAGAAGCCTCCGCCCCGCCGGAGGCTTCTGAAAGGCCTGGTGCCTGAGCGGACAGGCACCCAGCTCCCACACTTTTGATGGTCTGCGGTGGGACGTGAGCTCGCTGCCCCAGAGGCCCCTTCTGTGCCACAGCACAGCCATGGCGCAGACGCTGAGCTCGAGCCGCCGCTGGCGACGCAAGCTCAGTGTCCCGCCGGCCCAATCGGCCACCCTGGCCACCCTGAGTCCCGCCCCCCCGCGCCTCCTGGCCAATCGCAGGCATAGCGAAGGTATGGTCAATTTGCATATTTGTCTATTATTAGGTAGGATATAGGTGTATGTAGGGGAGTCATTTTAATCCTTATTTCTTCAATCTAAATGAGATTAGCATTTGTAGCAGTGCTCACTGTTTAGCCTGCCATCTAAAAATGCCCTTCTTGATGTGCTGCCTTTTAAAAAGATTGTGCCTTTGTGTTTATTCATTCAGAACCACCTCTCCTATTACTCAGTGAATGATACCCAGTACAGTCCCGGGAAGCTTTCACCACCAGTCTATGCTTGTCCAGCCCTCAGAATGTGCCACTCACTGTGGGGAATTATGTTCTACCATCTGTATCTGAAATCAGCTGCAACCATCCTTTCTTGACAATTTCCACACTCATTTGATTTTCCCTGTATTTGGCAGCCTATACATATTTCAGTTTGGGACTACAGATATAATTTCTTCAAAATTAGGCTTTATTTCTGTTTCTAATTTTCCTGTTTGTTAGAAGAATATTTCTGAGAAGAGAAAATGGTAGACTGTTAATTCTGCCACTTTAATTTTTTAAAAATGAATCAACATTCTCTGTAAAGAGATACTTTTAAACATTATTTTAAAATGTATTTAATATAAAGAACTAATTTATGGTGATGGGAGAATCTTTGGGTAGTGGGCACACAGTGCAATATATAGATCTTGTAACATAGAAACCCACACCTGAAACCGTGTATGATCATGTTAACCAATATTACCCCAATAAATATAATAAAATATATTTATTGCTTCACCCAAAATTCTAGAAAACAACTGTAGGATCCCAAACTATGTATATTTCATTTTCCATAGCAGTTAGTCTGCTTATATTGTTTTCAAGTTGCAATTACACTTAATGAATTCTTGGTGTTACTGAATCATATTAACAGATTTCTTGTGCCCCCAAAACCGTGATTGTCAAACTGCAGCTCGTGAGCCACATGCGGCTCTTTGGCCCCTTGAGTGTGGCTCTTCCACAGAATACCACAGCCTGGGCGAGTCTATTTTGAAGAAGTGGCGTTAGAAGAAGTTTAAGTTTAAAAAATTTGGCTCTCAAAAGAAATTTCAATCGTACTGTTGATATTTGGCTCTATTGACTAATGAGTTTGCCGACCACTGCCCCAAAACATAAAGTACCTTGAAAAATTGTTCAAGTCACAGATGGAAAACTTTTATAAAATTTTCTGTTTTAATCAGAAAAAAATTAAGAAGTACCTGTTTTAAGTCATGTTGACATATATTTGTCTACCACAAATTATTATTACACATAAAGCTTGTTCATGCTTCATATACCTAAAACAACTAAGTAATCAACTAAACAATGTTGGTTTCAGCTTCATGAAAGATTTTAGGATATCATTAAGAAAATCTTAATGGAAAGCTATATTTTGTGACTTAGCAGAGAGAGACATTTAATATATAACAGATCTCAACACTTTAACCAGTGAGCACGGCACATTCATTCCATGTGTCACATAAGAGATAATGTTGAGTACTTGTGAAATTCTGAACTGGCAACAGATGTCACCACTTTCTGCCTGAATGATCACATCTGACCCTTCCAAGCATGAGCGATCATATTTTACTTGGTTCATTAAATCTACAGCCATCACACTTACCCATTTCAGAGTCATTCATACATTTACTAATAACCCATTGAAAATAGACCAATTCTACTAATCATTGGGAGGATCATAGAAATTACATATTCCAATATTTTATCCACTGCAGGAATACTGAATACAAATGTGTCGACTTCAGCTTTTGTTTGAACTCAAATAGGAATGCTGAATTTATTTATCCCTGCAACAATTCTTTATGATTTTTAAATAAATGTATATATTCAAGTCTTCATTATATTAAACATAAAATACCCTTCGTATAACATCTGCCTTTTTATTGTTAACCCATGCAGAATAGATCGATTTCCCCTCGTATAAGCAAGAACTTCATATTTGAAGATGATTTCCATGCTCTCATAAGGCTTTTGTCTTTGTTTGTTTATTTGTTTTCTTGATAGTCAACTCTTTTTATATGACACAATATCCAAACAGCATGTCTCAATTTCTATCACACTTTTGTCAATTCTTAAAATATGGCAATCAAAACATATGACAGTGCCCCAAAAGTTCTCCCAAGTGTACCAAACAGCAAATGTCTCCTTCATCTAATCTACATTAAAAGTGCTAAAATGAAAATGTCTGTTAAATTCTCTAGTCGTGTGTATGATTTATATTAAGCTAAGGGAAAATAAACTCAATATTTTTCCTAAAAATTTCTAAAAGATATCTTTCTAATGTCCTATTTGTACAATTGTTTTTTGGATCTATGTTTGCCTTATACTTGACTGTCATTCTTAAACTTATCTTTTGGTGATACCTAATCTCAAACTATTAAGACCACTTCTTTATATAATACACTGTATTAGTATGTTGTTGATTCTGACAATTTCAAATTATAAAAAGCAAGGGGAAACTAAAGAGTCCTGTGTTCAAAAGCTTGGGCCTTGATGTGAAAGCTGTTGACTCTTCCCTTAGATTAATTGATCAACTTGAATAAAGCAAGTTATCTAATCTGGGTATCTCTGATTTATATGTTTATAAAATGAAAATGTTGAGAGTTATACTTACTAACATTGGTATGAGAGTTGAGATAATACAAAGTATCTGGCATACAGTAAGTTTGTTATCAGCGCTATTTATAAAACTAGATAGTATTTTGAGGTGGAAAGCTTAATCTAATGGTATATTATTGTCAATTCGTACTGGCTCATAAGAACCAATTGTGAGCATCTCTTCCCAATTCCCTGTTCAGTGAGGTCCTGTATGTAGTTTGGTAGATTGAAAGTGGCCACAAGAGAGTATCTATAACAATGATATTTGTCAAATGTTCCTCGCATTAAGGTCTTTCTTTTACTTCTTCCTTTTCTTTTCTCTCTCTTTCCCCCCCCCTTTCTGTTTATTTTTCCCTCTTTTTCTTTTTGTTCTCAGTCTGTCTTTTTCTTTTGTCTGTTTTTATAAGTACACCACTGATTGGATCTGATTGATGTCTTTAAGGAATCTAATAATAGCTTATATTTGCTATACATAGCAAAGTCTCAGCATTTGTTGGCCTGTAGTTAAATTCAGTGTACTACAAATCAGCTTAGCCATGCAGTCATCCAAGCTGCACATATACTCCTTCACAAAGAAGATCTTGAGAAAATTTGTCTATGTGCCTTGCTAAACCCTATATATATTACTAGAGGCCCGGTGCACAAAATTTGTGCCTGGGGGGGGGTGTCCCTCAGCCCAGCCTGCACCCTCTCCAATATGGAACCCCTCAAGGGATGTCCAACTGCCCGTTTAGGCCCGATCAGGCCTAATTAGGATCGGGCCTAATCGGGCAGTCAGACATCCCTCTCACAATCCAGGACTGCTGGCTCCCAACTGCTCGCCTGCCTGCCTTCCTGATTGCCCCTAACCTCTTCTGCCTGCCAACCTGATCACCCCCTAACCACTCCCCTGCCAACCTGATTGATGCCTAATTGCTCCCCTGTTAGCCTGTTTGCCCCTAACTGCCCTCCCCTGCAGGCCTGGTCACCCCTAACTACCCTCCCTTGCAGTCCTGGTCACCCCTAACTGCCCTCCCCTGCAGGCCTGGGTCTCCCCCAACTGCTCTCCTCTGCAGGCCTGGGTTCTCCCCAATGGCCCTTCCCTGCAGGCCCGGTCAACCCCAACTTCCCTCCTCTGCCAGCCTGGTCACCCCTAACTGCCCTCCCCTGCAGGCTTGATCGCCCCCAACTTCCCTCCCTTGCAGGCCTGGTCCCTCCCAACTGCCCTCCTCTGCTGGCCATCTTGTGGTGGCCATCTTGTGTCCACATGGGGGCAGTATCTTTGACCACATAGGGGCAGCCATCTTGTGTGTTGGAGTGATGGTCAATCTGCATATTACTCTTTTGTTAGATAGGATAGAGGCCTGGTGCATGGTTGGGGGCCGGCTGGTTTGCCCTGAAGCATGTCCTAGATCAGAGTGGGGGTTCCCTTGGGGCATGGAGGCCTGGGCGAGGGGCCTGTGGTGGTTTGCAGGCCGGCCACATCCCCTGGCAACTCAAGTGGAGGCCCTGGTATCTGGGATTTATTTTTCTTCCATAATTGAAACTTTGTAGCCTGGAGTGGAGCCAAACCTCCTGCTTGCTCCGTGGCTGCAGCCATTTCTGTTGGGATTTATTTATTTTCTATAATTGAAACTTTGTAGCCTTGAGTGGAGGCCTGGGCCTGCCAGGGTGTGTGGAAAGCTTGGCTTCCTCCATCACTGGGGAAACCCAAGGTTGGGGTTAATTTGCATACTTGCTCCTGATTGGCTGGTTGGCATGGCTGGTGGGCGTGGCTGGTGGGTGTAGCAGAGTGATGGTTAATTTGCATATTACTCTTTTATTAGATAGGATGCCTTTAGTATAGCATATTTCTTACTTCTTTTATTATAATTATTACCTAAAGAAAAAACATTGTTATGTATATTACCTTAAAAGCCAAGTACTTGGTACTTTTAAAAACCATAGTAGTATTAATACTAGCAGTAATAGCAATAATGATGATAGTGGTAGTACTGGTAGTGATGATAGTAACAGTACTTATAGTATTGACTTCAATTCATTGAATGTTTTATTACATCCAAAACATTGTTCTAAGCACCTTAATTATTTGCTTAATTCTTTTTGCAAGACTAAGACTTACGTACTATTATTTACGTACCATTTCACAGATGAAAAAACTTGGTCACAGAAGTTAAATGTGTTCCAAGACAATAATATTGGGAGTAGTGAGTTCTTTAGGGCAGGTATTCCCTCTCCAGTGCCCACTTTTTGTGTGTTCTTGTGCTTCCTTTTATACTAAATCACACTTTTCTAATCCCACTAGAGGCCTGTTGCACGAAATTCATTCAAGGGGCTATGCCCTCGTAGCTGCAGCAGCTTGCCTCAGCCAGAAGCAACAGCAGTGGCTGCCTCAGCCCTTGCAGCCCTGGCTTTGTCTGGCAAGTCATCCAGTGTAATTAGCATATTACACTTTTATTATTATAGATTAGAATATTCTGTACTGATTGACAGCCAGTTCATTATTTAAGAGTTTTGAGAATCTGTTATTTTCACTCATTTTATAAAAGGAAGCAACATATTTTTTACTGCCAATTGTCAAACACTGTGTGCTTTCTTTGTGACTCTTTAAGAACGGCCAACAATAGTTTGTCTCACAAGGGTATAAACTGTCTGGGATATAATTTTTCCGAAGCTGAAGTCAGTTTGGAACCTGCATATTATTTATTCATTTCTCATTAGCTTAATCTACTTTCCTATGCAGGAGCTTACATGCCACACTATGCTCACAGATCCTTTACTAAGTTAATATAGTGTCCTCCCAAAAATATGTATACATACTTAACAGCTAATAGCTCAATTGATGTTCCTTTCTTTTCAGATTTAACATATTGTAATTAATGATTATTCAAAGTATGTATACATTTTTGGGGACATCCTGAATATATTAAAATTTCATGATTATTTGTTATTAACAGTATTCTGATATTTTCTAATTTACAGATAAGTTTTTCTCAATTCTGTTGGAAATTTAGGTCAGCAGGTTTTCTTGCTGCTAACTGTACCTTAAAGTAAATTGTAATCCAAGGCAACTTAAAAATATGTATTTTTCTGCCCTAACCGGTTTGGCTCAATGGATAGAGCGTCGACCTGTGGACTGAAAGGTCCCAGGTTCGATTCTGGTCAAGGGCATGTACCTTGGTTGCAGGCACATCCCCAGTAGGAGGTGTGCAGGAGGCAGCTGATCGATGTTTCTCTCTCATCGGTGTTTCTAACTTTCTATCCCTCTCCCTTACTCTCTGTAAAAAATCAATAAAATATATTTTTTAAAAAATGTATTTTTCTGCTGGAGGCTGATTCCAGCAGGTCATAATTATGCAAGAAGTTCATCAGAAGGCTGGTGGATCTTGGGGCTTGAGCAGGGCTGAAAATCTGCATGTATTATTACCTGCTGCTGGAACAGCTGTAGGCATTTCCCCTAACCTGATAATCTTTTCCTATTTACCTGCTGCTGGTGGAATAGCTGAAGGAATTTCCCCTAACCTGGTAATCTTTTCCTGTTTATCAAACTTTACCTGTTTGCATTCCTAAAGGGCCAATGTGTTTCCCAGCAAATAAAAAGCTGTGGGTCCGGACACTGGGAGAGTCCACTTCACTAGAAAGTGGAACCTCCCCTGGGTCCCCCATTCCTCCCAAATTTATATTTCATGTCTAGTCTCTTTATTCAATTTATGTGCAACCCTTCTCCAGATTCCTGAACACTTGCAGCTGTGGGAAGACCCCAGAATTTATGGTGTCCGAGACAAGGACATCTGGAGAAGAAGATTTCACATGAGCGAAGAAAGGAAATTCACCCAGGAGAGGTGAAGGATCACCGGTAAAGGTAGAGTCACCGAAAATTAGGTGGGGAGATTCACTGCGCATAAAGCCTGGGCCAAGCTTTGGATTTCATGAACCAGAGTGGGTGGAAAAGTCTTTTGTTTCAAGCCAGGCCATAATGGGGAAGGATTCGACCAAAAGGCAAAAATATCATTGTAAATTTTTAGCTTCTATGCTCAAGAATAAAGAAATTAAGATGTCGAAAGGTACTCTTTTAAATCAGGCTCAAGGAAAAAGAGTGCCGTTGTCATCTTTAACTATGTGGGATCTTGTTCAAACTGTATTATGCCTAATTTGTATCAGGTATAAAAAATCTGTAATAATTAAAAAGGCCCCAGATCCTCAGCTTCTAGCTAGAGAAAGTGGAGCTATCAGCTCTCTCACAGGGGAGCTCTCTAATGCTTTGTTTAAAAATTACCATAGGATGCCTTGGGACAGGCAGATTTTAGCTAAAATAACTTTAAAGGCCAGTCAATGCTATGGAGAGCAGAATAGAAAAAGATTCAGGAAAAGAAATGTAATTTATTAAGTCTTGTGTTATGGGTGATTAGTTGTCTGTTTTATCTGTCATTTTTGTTTAATGTGTTTATTGTTAGTTTATTAAGCATGCCTGCAGTTTAATTGGGAAAAGAAACGCTGCCAGACCATTTACTGAATTTCCCCAGAGGAAACAGGATGTGGGGGTGGGGAGACACTTGGTGATCCTGTAAAATGGATGCCCACTCCTGAGAGTGCTAAGAAAAGTCTCATCTTCACCATGATTTTTGTTTCCCGGTCCGTCATTTAAAAGTTTTTGCAGAATTTAAGGAATGCATCTGGGAGTTCTGTACTCATAAAGAGAGAGAGCTAGCTTAAGACAAAAAGCACGCACCATCAGATTTTGAATTTTAGATATTTTTGGGCTAAGTTTAAATCTCTTTACGGATGCTACAGAATGAACCCAGGACAATGCTCTAACCAACTGAGCTACCAGGCCAGGGCCAAATTATAATAATATTGAGAAGTTTAACATTAATATAATATCAATATGCCATCTGTTGAACTTTTATTATATTAATTAGGAAATATTCATTCATACCTATCATTTGGTCAAGTGTTCTATATTCCATTTTCCAAAATACCTTATGCCTGTTTCTTTTTTCTTTAATCTAACCTAAGTGTTTCTACCAAATATGAAATCCATCTATGCAACTTGGGGTTTATACTGTTGTTATATCAGCCTTTCTGATTAATAAGGTTTTACTGGAAGACGATAGTCTTAACTTCATGCAAGTTGACCCATGCATCTGTCTTACTAAGTCATAGAGGTAAGTAGAGGATAACATTTGCCTCATTAAGAAACAAACAAACAAAAAACAACAACAACATTCTTTCTTTACTATTGCAATGCTACTGCACAGTGGCTTGTGGAGACTTGTCTATAATTACTGTCCCAGATCTTTTCTCCAACTAAAGGCCCAGTGCATAAAATTAGTGCATGGGCGGGGGGGTCCCCTCAGTCCAGCCTGCACCCTCTCTAATCTGGGACCCTTTGGGGGATGTCCAATTGCCGGTCTATACCAACAGTTAGACATCCCTCTCATAATCCTGGAATGCTGAATCCTAATTGCTCACCAGCCTGCCTGCCTGGTCGCCCCTAACTGCCACACCCTGCTGGCCTGATTGACCCTAACTGCCCTCCCCTGCTGGCCTGGTTGTCCCCAACAGCCCCCCCTGCCAGCCTGGTCGCCCCTCACGGCCCCCCCGCCGGCCTGGTCACACACACAGCCTGCTAGTTCAGTCATTTGGTCGTCCCTCACTAACCCCCCTGCTGGCCTGTGCCCCACACAGCCTGCTTGTTCAGTTGTTTGGTCATCCCTCGGGCTGGCCCTGGGTGGCTTGGCAGCCGCCTTCTGAGGCTTGCCTGTGCTTTGGGCTGGTCCTGGGCGGCTGGGGGGATGAGGGGACTGGGGACTACCAAGGCAGGCACACAGAGTGGCTGGACCCTGCTGGGGGCGGGCCTGGCCATGCTGTGTGCCTGCCTCTCTGGCAGGGCTGAGGGGGCTGGGCGCCACCATCTTGTGGCTGTGGGTGCCACCATATTTGAGGGCGTGGCAGTCAATTAGCATAATCCCTCCTTATTGGCTGTGGGTGCCGCCATATTTGTGAGGGCATAACGGTCAATTAGCATATTCCCTCTTTATTAGATAGGATAATATATTCCTTTCAATTATTGGACTATTGTTTCTCTTTAAATATTATATTTCCATTCAGACTATTCAGTTGTACAGTTGGATAAAGGCAATTTTCCTCTCAGCTCTAAATTTAAATTTGACAGAAACATTTCAATATCAAATTTGGGTGAGAAGCAACCATTTAATGAGGTGTAAATATGTGTATATTGATATGAATATACATTTACCATAAGTAGTTACAGATCATTAACAAGTATGCTTTAATTTTAGAATAGATCAGAGAAAAGGGGGACTACCTCAAGAAAGATGGGCAGAGGCAGGGGAGATGCCCAGTTTTTCTAAGGAAAGATGTGAATTAGAAATGTCACTGGAAAGCCCATGTAGCTCAGCAGTTGTATGGCCAGTCTCTCTCTGTCTCTTTGCTTTATTTTGTCTCCCTGCTACACTATCTTCTCTAAACCAATGGGCTGTCTTTGCATACTCATCCATAGACTCTGCTCCCTTGCATCTGGCTTCACATAGCCTTGAAGAGCTGCACTAAGTTCTTTCTCTGGCGCTTTCCTACAGCATAAGCTTTCTGCTTCCAGTCACTCAGCTTCTCACAGGTTCTTAACAGTCCAAGTCCAAAGTCTAAAGGGAGAATCTGGTTGACCCACCTCATTTTTGCACCTTTTACACAGAGGATACAAGGCAACCTATAGATTGACTCTCCTTATTTCAAGTAACAAACTCTTAGTCAAATCAGCTGTGGTCTAGGGCAGACTCAGGTATGTGGTGAGAATGTTTATTTAGGAATGATGGGGAAGCAGGCAGGTGATGATTCCCTTTGAAGATGGGATGAGCCAGGTAGACATTGATTAACAGGGATGGGTTTGTTGATGAGCTGAAAGGGAAAAGGGAGGTTATCATTGTGTTCCTCCTCCTCAGCACAACAGGTATGTTAGGATAGAAAGATTTCAAACAGGTTGGCGTTCTTTTGTTTGTTTGTTTTGCAGGAGGGGAGCGGGGATATAACCCCTCCCTTGAACCTCTTTACCAAAATTATATTCTTCCACATACTAGGAATACAATTTTATCCACTGCAAACAGAAGTGGAAATTTGTTTGAATTTAGTAACATGCATAGCTTAGTTTTGGCATGAGTTTAATGATTTCAGAATTTGCCTACAAGCAGGAAATGTTTCTAGAAACAGAGTCAGAAGCTATCTCTGCCTTTTCTTATCTGTTTCCAACAGGCAACAGGGTCTGCTGCTAATCCCTTTCTCACCACTGCATGCTTTGTGCTCTTGGACCTTCTCTAAAACATTAGCTACAAGATCCTTCAGAGCTTTACACTTGTAGGCATGTGATCCTTAGTCTATAGGTAGACAGTTTAATTACTAGTTACTGGCCCGCATATATTAGCACATGATTGAGAGGGATCTCTCTAACTGTTCATTTCGCCACCTTACATAGTCAGCAACTTTTAGTAAGTTTCATTTTCTGTTTTAATTAAACTCACTTGGTTATAAAGATGGAAGCCCACTCAAGTTATCTCAAAATATAAAAGGGGTTATTATGGTAGCAGGTTTTAATTACGGTCCCTAAATTTAGGTCCATAAGAACTATAACTGTCTTTATTTTCTAAAACAACTTAAAAATTTTTATTCTTTTCTACCTTTCACTTTGGAGAAAATATACTTTATAACCTGTTTATAACATCAGTTCTCTGACTTTCCGCTTTGTGTCACTGACAGGGTCCTCTCATCAGTTATCTAGTTACTTCTGGGATATGTACTGTCACTGATGCTTAGATCCCTTCAAATCTTGTCTTTCTGATGACTGCAAACTACTCTTGGGTCAGACTTTTTTTTTCCTATGGACCTGTCTGTTAAGACATAACATGTGGTTACATCCTTTCTGGTGCTTGCTCTATAAATTTCCTGGTAACACATTACACATACTCCTTTATTCTTAGGATCCATAGACTGATCTTAGAGGGGCTGAATTTTGTCTCCCCCTGCCCCAGTTCAATGTTGAAGTTCTAACCTCTAATATCTCAGCATGTGACTGTAATTAGGTATTTAAATAGGTAGTTAAAGTAGTAAAGGTCATATGGGTGGTCCCTACTCCAATATGACCAATATCCTTATGAGAGGTGATTAGAACATGGGCATGGAGGGAAGACAATGTGAAGACAGAGAGAGGAAATAGCCATTTAGCCATCTACAAGCCAAGCAAATTAATTAGTCTTTCTCTCTTATTCTCTCTCTTCCTTCTTCCCTCTCTCCCTCCCTCTCCTATACAATCTGGAGTAATGGGAGATGTATATTTATTTTACATTTTAAAAAATACATATTAAAAATAAAAATAAATAAACAAAAATACATAGCATTTCTTTTTCTTGTTAGGCCAAGATGTTTCACTCATGCCTATATATATATCCCTTTTTTTTTTTACCTCCTCCAATAAATTAATTAAGTCCTCCAAATATATAATCTTGGGAAACAAAAACAAAAGTAAAAAACAACGTATACTTCTAAGCTACACCTTCTGCCCTACTGAGATCCATACCTCTCTTGAAGTAATGTGCACAGAGTTGGATATTTGCTTGAAAAGAAGTAAGGGAAAGGATAACAAAGAGAGAGAAAATATCAACTTCTGAAAATATTTTTCCACCTATTCTTGAAAACACATGTAAGATGGAGCTACAAACTCAAAAATATGGAAAACTTTACAAAAAGCAAGAAAGCTCCTCAGATATATATATTTTAATTATCTATATTAATTTTTTCTCTGTCTTTATGGTCCACTTTCTTTTCTTTACTAATTGGTACCATTTTCTTTTTCATAATTTTACTTTCTCATAACATGGTCTTTTATTTGTCCTGTATTGACTACCATCTGGTTTATGTATGGATCTTGTATAATGGTCCTGGTTGTTCTAGTCTCATTGTCAACTGCTAGAATTTAAATTAGTTGCCATTGGATCAAATACCAATTACAGGGAGATAGGACTTAGTAATACAGACCACAACACCCTATTCTGTCATACTACTGTGGCCAGGTAAAGATGGTAACAAGGAGATGATGGTCTGGAAAAATGCAGAGTTACAGGAAAAATGGAAGAGATAAAATTAAGAAGTATCCAGAGGTGGCAAGAAAATGTATAGTTGACTTGATAAAATAGATAAGTAGCTCCATGATTGTTGACTTTGGAAGAAAGATATCTAAGGTGACATTTGATATCTAGGACATTTTTTCTGGGGTTTTGAGCATGCAATAAAACCTATCTACATTAATCTTCAAGGTACATCTTAGTCAGGTATAGGTTTCCTTTGAATGTGTCTCTAAGCTAGGAAAAAGATCCTGTAATTTTTTTGAGTTGGGTATATGAAGCTAAGTCTGGATTTAGCACCTCATAGGTAGTACTCAAACAACTCTTAGGTTAAATATTTATCCTTAGACTTAAGCAAATATCTTAGTGATTTCCCAATTGGAAGATTCAAGGTAAAATGAAGTGTGGGTTGAGTGTGGTTCTTGGAAATACACCTGAAAAGTCAAAGAGACTGCATAGAGTTGGCTATGATGGAATCAGAATTATCTAGAAAATGAATATATTTTAGTAATACTATTGTCTAGAATAGGATGTCTCAGATCAAAGATCAGGTTAAAATAATGTTATGAAAATTCATTGAATTTAGTATAATAAGTTCACTTATAAAATTATGAAATGGAAGGGTTTTTTTTGTTTTTGTTTTTTTTTGTTTGTTTTTTACTTACACCTCAAACAACAAATTTTATTGGGGGAAAAATATGCTGCTTTTGATAGTAAGAAAGGTCTTTCTCAGACATTCTCTTAATAGGTGAAGACTGCTAACAGATTCCCACCCAAAACTGAATACTGTATATCTAGCAACTACTTTAGAATCTGTGATAAATGACAACATGGGAATATGTACAGAATAAATTTCTCTTGGAAAAGTGAGAAATTAATGGGAGGTAGCATGCCATGGAAAACATTTTGATTTATCATCAGAACTTGATTAAAAATTATACAGAGGTACATTAACACATAAGTGAAGCTCTATGTCAAGGGTTCAAACATTTATATGTTAATAAAGGCCAGTAATATAATATAAACAAGGGAAAAGATTGAGTTTAATATTATAGGGAGTGGTGGAGATAGTAGTGAACTTAATATTTCTTGCCATAGCTAAAGGGGAAGTTGCTGGTAAACATATTTTGTTGCTAGGAAGGAAGACATGCCCAATTTTGACATATTTTCTAATAAAACCAGAGTCAATAACCCAGATTTTATGTGGAAAATGTGAATCTCTATATGTTGGCAACTAAACAAATTGGTTAAATAATAGGCTTGCCAAAAACACATCTGTAGACAAAATCTGGTCTGCAAGTAGTCCCCCAGTCAGTCATTTTAGGACTGCAGATTTGACTACCTAGTATTATTCATAGACCCCAAGCCACAGAAAAATTGTTTTCTTTAGAGTACTTGCTCCCTACAAAGAGTGGAATGTGGTTGGAGTTCATTGGTCAAATTCATGAATTGGCATCATTCCCAGGAAGAAAAAACTTTAGGCTTTGTAGTCATTTTGAAACAAACAAATAAACAAACAAAAACCTCTTTATCTAATAGAGTTTACTTGAAAGAATGTGGTACTTTAAAGGTATCTGAATAAAGCTCCCGTGACAACAATTTATAATGAGGTCAAACTTTTACACAAAGATTTTGAAAACATATACTGTATTTTTTTCTATAACTGCCTTTATCTTTTACAATTATTATGTTACTAGATGTCAGAGCAAGGATTTACATGGGTATTAAATTTGCAATAAAGGTATATCAGTCTCCTTTTTTATCTTATTTTTATTTTTAAAATTCATTTCAGAGAGAGGAAGGGAGAGGGAGTGATGGATAGAAACATTGACCAGCTGCCTCCTGTACAGCCCCTACTGGGGATGAGCCCACAACCCGGGCATGTGCTTTGACAGAAATCAAACCCGTGACCTCCTGGTGCATGGGACAGTGCTCAACCAACTGGGCCACACCAGCTGGGCTCAGACTCCTTTTTTAAAGCCAGCTTTTTCAACTTAACCAAGTTTATTATGGTTAAATATGCAGTTTTGTTCACAGTTCTTCCTTGGCCACCTTCCCTATCCACGGTGGTGTGCAGAGGTAGATGAACACCTATGTACCAAACTGAACTCAGGGAGAACTCAGATCCAAGTGTGCCCTCTTGAACCTCATTAGTCATTGTTTGATTGATGATTTTACCTAAAAACTTTTTATGCTTTTACAGATATGTGTGGCTGCTGAAGCATTTAAGCTGCATTCCATTGGCTCTGGCTGCTGGTGGCCATACCTAATATGGTACCTAACACTGGTGATTAGCTTTATTGTGGAAACCCTGAGTAATCTTTTGGAAATTTGCTGGGACTGCCCTCTCTAGCTTTCTAATCTTAGGATATTATCAAGAATTTCATGCACCAGGCCTCTAGTGATGTAATAAAATGGCACTTTACTTCTGTAGTCTTCTTCCCAAATACCCAAAACACAAATCTAAACACAAGGCGGAAACATCAGAAAAATACCAAGTGAAAGATATTCTACAAAATACCTGACCAGTGCTTCTCAAACTCCTCAAAAATAAGGAAACTGTCACAGACACAGGAGCCTAAAGACACATGATGAATAAATGCAATGTAGGACACAGAATGGGATATATGAGAACAATTACATCAGGCAAAAATAAAGAAAATCTAAACAAGTATAGACTTTAGTTAATAATAATGCATCAATATTAATTCATTAATTATGACCAGTATACTATATTAATGTAAGATGCTAATAATAGAAGATAGTGGATGTGGACCATATGGAAATATCTATACTATTTTGCAAGTTTTTTGTAAATTTAAAGTTATTCTAAAATAAAAATTTAAAAATATATTAAAATAAAATAAGTTATCTAAGAACATTGGAAAAATCTGCAATCAGACTGGAAATTTCAAAAATTTTCTTGATATTAATGAAATATCAATATCCCAGGCCTGCAGGGGAGAGCAATTGTGGAGGACCAGGCCTGCAAGGGAGGGCAGTTATGGATGACCAGGCAGGCAGGGGAGGGCAGTTAGGGGTGACCAGGCCAACAGGGGAGGGCTGTTAGGGGCAATCAGGCTGGCAGGGCAGCAGTTAGGCATCAATCAGGCTATCAGGGGAGTGGTTAGGGGTTGATCAGGCTGGCAGGCAGAAGTTGTTAGGGGCAATCAGGAAGGCAGGCAGGCGAGCAGTTGGGAGTAAGCAGTCCTCGATTGTGAGAGGAATGTCCCATATTGGAGAGGGTGCAGGCTGGGCTGAGGGATACACCCCCCATGCTCAAATTTCATGTACTGGTCCTCTAGTTTATAAATATTTCTGTATGTTATCATCAATATTTATATTAGTGAAGCTTGAGTTTATACTGGTATATTAAACTTTAATCCCTTACCACATGGATCATTCTAGGCTTCTCTGCTTGCTTGTCTATAAGCTTCTATTCCAGCAGTGAAAACCTGCCTCTTGTTATCAACATCCATTTACTTCATTTTCAATTCAAGAACACACGCACAACAGTGTCAGAATTGTTGACCCATACCACTGTAGGAAACAAGTTTGTCAAATAGAATGCAGTGCTCATGTACAATTGCTTTTCCTTTTAGTCTTACTGCTGTCGTTTTCAGAGTTGCATAAGATACCACATTTTCCCTCACCCCTTCATTGAGGTTGCTTCATACATTTATAATAGTTAGATTATTTGTAACATTATAAATTTCATCCTGGTATGTCCCCTTTCACCTAAATGATTAGTTTTTAATCATTTTTGTGTTGTGTATTTTGGTTTTGACAAATGTATAGTGTCATTTATCCACAATTATGGTATCACACTGAATGGTATTATTTTCTGAAAAATCTTCTGTGTATGTATCATGTATTAGACTCATCCTCTCTAAACCGCTGGCAATCACTGATCTTGTTTACTTTCTCTATAGATCTGTTGTTTCCAGAATATTGTAAGTTTGGAATCATATAATATGCAGCCTTAACAGACTGGCTTCATCTACTCAGCAATATGCCTTTAAGGTTTATCCATGTCTTTTAATGGCTTGACAGGTCATTTTTGCTATTTTTAATTAATATAATTTATTTTTATTTGTTTATTGTAATAGACTATTTTATAGAAGTTTTAGGTTTACAGAAAAATTACTGATTTTTAAATCTCTGAATATGACTCATTGTTTATCCACCCAGCTAATTTTTATTTTTTTTATTTTTTGTTAATCCTTACCAGAGGATA
Organism: Eptesicus fuscus; assembly: GCF_027574615.1. Lineage (NCBI taxonomy): Eukaryota > Metazoa > Chordata > Mammalia > Chiroptera > Vespertilionidae > Eptesicus > Eptesicus fuscus. The sequence goes on from NC_072477.1 coordinate 81,825,995, forward strand.
TTTTTTCAGTTAATTTTTAGAGAGAGTGGAAGGGAAATAGGAAGAGGAGAGAGAAAAATATCAATGTGAAGGAGACACATGGATTGGTTGCTTCCTGCATGTGCCCTGACCAAGGCCAGGGATCAAACCTATATCTCAGGTTTGTGCCCTTGACCAGTAATGGAACCCAAGACCCTTCAGTGCAAGGCCAATGTTCTAACCACTGAGAAACATGGGCCAGGGTTCCATGTGGCCACCTGTTGAGGACACTGTTGCTTCTAGTTTATATGGCTATAACTAAAGCTTTTGTGTGCTGGTTTTGTAGGGACATAAGTTTATAAATAAGTTAGTTAAATAGCTAGGAGTATGATTGCTGGATAACATGTTAGGACTATGTAAGAAACCGCCTGAGTGTCAACTGACTGGGCATTGAACAGATGACCTCTTGGGACCATGCTCAACCAACTGAGCCACACCAGTGGTGCATGTTTTAGGTGGTTGTTGCTTTTTATAATTGAGTTTTAAGAGTTCCTATTGTTGATATAAGAATGTACAAACCTGTAGAGAATGTTATGAGTTTACTAGTATTAGAGCCAAACTGATACTGGGGGGAGCAAGATGTCAAATATTCTGGAAAGTAACAGCTACTTTTTTATGCATTTGAAATTAAGGAGGGAAGTAAGAAAGATTACATGGAGGTGGAAGAAAGCAAGACAGGGATTGGATTACAAAATAATTAACAAGATTATGTGCTCTCTTGAGGGTGGTTATTTCAAAGGTGTGCTAACCTAGATGCACTGAAACAACAGACAGGGCTTGTTTAAGGCAAAGATAAATGCTTTACTAGAAAATTACATGCCTGGGGTGTGACTACCCACCATGACCTGCCCAGTTAGGGATTTATGATCAGATCACCCTGTGAGGTTACTTTGCATAGAACCTCCTCCCCCACTGCTTTTTTTTTTTTTTTTTTTTTTTTTTTGTCCATGCTGATATATTTTAGATACACAGTTTTCATTAGATATATTTTGGAAATATTTTCCCCCATTGTATGATTTGTCTTTTCACTCCTTTAGCAATTTCTTTCACACAAGAGGTTTTAATTTTAATAAAATTATGATCATCAGTTTTTATTTAATACATTGTGCTTTTGATTTTGTACCTAAAGCTTCATCACTAAATCTGAAGTCACATAAGTGTTTTCTACTTCTAGAAGTTTTATAGTTTTGCATTTTATATTTAGTGTAATTCATTTTTAGTTTCTTTATATGAATTGGGTAAGGTCTGCATCTTGGTTCTTTGTGTGTGTGCATGTGTGTGTATGTCCAGTTGTGTGAGTTTCCCCCTATTCTTAGTTTGCTGAGAGTTTTTATTATGAACTAGAGGCCCGGTGCACGAAATTCATGCACTTGGGGGGGGGCGGGGGGAGAGAGATCCCTCAGCCTGGCCTGTGCCTTCTCACAGTCTGGGACCCCTCACTTTTTACCACCCACCTGCTCGATGCTCCTTACCACTTGGCTCTCTGTCCCTTCCTTAGCACTGCCAAGGAGGCAGGAGAGGCTCTCGCCACTGCCTCTGTGCTCATCAGCTCCCTGTGGGAGCATGCACTGACCACCAAAGGGCAGCTCCTGTATTGAGCGTCTGCCCCCTGGTGGTCAGTGCTCATCATAGCAACTGGTTGTTTTGGTCGTTCCACGGTAACAGTCACTTAAACTTTTATTATATAGGTGAGTGTTGGATTTTTTGAAATACTCTGATGATCTTTTAAAAATCAAGAATAAGATTCAGAGGGTGACAAGGCTGTTTCTCAAAGTATTGCCCACGTCATGGTAGGAAGAATAAGTTTTCACAGAGAGTATGGAGAAATCCTAAAATTGTTAGAAAAGTCTGGTTGGGGTGGAGAGGTTATGGGAACCAAGAGTCTTAGCAGCCATACCCAGCCAGAAGGAGGACTGTATGGCATGTAAGGGCAAATGTGGAATTAAGGAATGGAATGATATCAATATGGCAGCTCCAAGGACAAAAGAGCACAGAAAATATTTCCTACAGTTTTCCACTGGCAAATATCAGAAATAGAAAACAACTTATTTAGAACGTGTAGGAAGCTTTCTGATTCCCCTGAAAAAAACACACATGCAAGACATTTTTAAAATACTATCAGTAAAAGGTTACATAATTCTTTAAAGTTCATGGATCATGATATCAAACTTTTTAAAAACTTAGGTGTGCATCTATTAGCTAGGTCATATGACGTCTCAGTATTTATTAGGTTCATTTCTCATTGTTGTGTGTATGTGCATGCACATGTGTGCAAGTGTGTGCACACACATGTACAGACACATACAAAAGTGTGAGCTTGAACAAACATTATTATTTATGGAAATGAGATTCTAGGTGATTTTTTATATTTTTTATTTATGTGTTTTGTCCAATTGTCTTATGTATATTATATGACACATAATGATAAATGGAAAAAAATACTTATGAAAATGTCTCAATCAGGTCTAAAATGATTCTTCCAACATTAGTTCTTTTTTATTATAGTAAAATTTATAAAACATAACATTTTACACCTTTACCATCTTTAAGTATATAATTCAGTTCCATCAATTAGATTCACATTGTTGTGCAACTGTCACTAATATCTGTTTTCAAAACTTTTTCATTACCCCAAACAGAAATTCTGAATCAATTAAGTAAAAACTTGCCATTTCCTTCTCGCCTGAGCTCCTAATAACTTCTAATCTATTTGCTGTCTCTATGAATTGCTTAACCTAGATATTTCATAAAATTGGGATCATGTAACATCCTGTTGTGTCTAATTTCATTTAGCATAAAGTTTTCAAGGATTATTCATGTAGTATATATATCAGCAGTTCATTCCTTTTTATGGCTAAACAATATTCCATAGTATTTACATACTATATTTTACTTATCTATTCAGATGTTGATGGACAGTTATGTTGTTTCCACCTCTTGGCTATTATACAAAATGCTACATTGAGCATTAGCATACAAGTACCTTTTGGAGTCCCTATTTACAATTAATTTGGGTATATACCTAGGAGTAGAATGCTAGGTCATGTGTTAATTATATATTTAGCTTTTTGAGGAACCACCAAGCTGCTTTTCATAGCAGCTACACCATTTACATTTTATCAGCAATATACAAGCATTTTCTTTCTTTCTTTTTTAATCCTCACCCAAGAATATATTTTCCATTGATTTCTAGAGAGAGTAGAAAAAAGGTAGGAGGGGAGAGAGACAAACATCAATGTGGGAGATACACATTGATTGCGTGTCTCCTGCACTTACCCTTACCAGGACTGGGGAACCTGCAACTGAGGCACATGCCCTTGACCCGGAATCAAACCCAAGACCCTGCAGTCCATGGGCCAACACTCTAACCACTGAACAAACTGGCCAGGGCAGCATTTTATTTCTTCACATCCTGGCAAACACTTATTTTTTGTTTCTTGGGTTTTTTGTTTTCTTTTCTTCTTTTTTTTTTTTTTTTAATGTTATGACTATCCTAGTAGGTGTAAAGGATATTTCACTGTGGGTTTGATTTGCATTTCTTTAATGACTAAGAATATTAGCATCTTTCATGTGCTTATTAACTATTTACATATTTTCTTAGGGAAAATACCTATTGAAGTTATTTATGCATTTTTATTGGGTTGTTTATCTTTGTTGTTCAATTATAGTTTTTTATATATTTTGGATATTAAGCCCTTATCAGATATATGATTTGCAACTATTTTTCCCATTGTGTAGATTGGCTTTAATTTTCAACATAATGCTCTTTGCTCAAATTTTAATTTTGCTCAAGTTTAGTTTATTTTCTATTGATAATGCTTTTCATAATACTATATCTAATAATCTATTGCCAAATTGTAGATTTATTTATATGGTTCTTCTATGAGCTTCATAATTTTAGTTCTTATGTTGAGGTTGTTGAGTCATTTTTGAGTTAGTTTTTGTATATGATGAAAGTTATGGTTCCAACTTTATTCTTTTACATGTGGAATTTCTGTTGACCCAGCACCATGTGTTGAAGGAATATTTTTCCTCTATTGAATGAACTAAATACCATTGTTGATCATATTTGGCCAGAAATGTATGGGTTTATTTCTGAACTCTCAACTCTATTCCATTGGTCAATGTATCTACCCTTATGTCAGTACCACACTATCTTGATTACTGTGGCTTTATAGTTTTGAAATTGGGAATTGTGAGGCTTCAATTTTGTTCTTTTTAATACACACACACACACACACACACATACACACACACACACACACACACATATATATATTGATTTTAGAGAGAAAGGGAAAGGTAGAGAGAGATAGAAAAATCAATGACAGAGAATCATTGATCGGCTGCCTCCTGCATGCCCTATACTGGGGATCAAGCCTGCAATACGGGCATGTGCCCTGTCATGGAATTAAACAATGATATCCTGGTTCGTAGGTCGACATTCAACCACTGAGCCACGCCAGGCTCAACTTTGTTCTTCTTTGTCAATATTGTTTTGTCTATTTGGGGACCCTTTGGATTCCATATGAATTTGAAGATTGTCTTTTCCATTTCTGTGAAAATTGCTATTGTAATTTTAATAGGAATTGCATTGAAACTGTAGATTGTTTTAAGTAGTATTGACAATTTGAAAATAATGTCTTTCTACCCATGAACAACACAGGATGTCTTTTCATTTGCTTAGGTGTTTTTAAATTTATTTTAGCACTGTTCTTCAGATTTTGTTGTATAGGTATTTCACTTCCTTGATTAAATTTATTTCTAGGTATTTTATTCTTTAAATAGTATTGTACTTGAATTGTTTTCTTAATTTCCTTTTTGGTTTGTTCATTACAAGTGTATAAAAACACAACTGACTTTTGTGTATTGATTCTATTCCCTGCAGCTTTTCTAAAATTGTATATTAGCTCTAGTAGCTTTCTTCTGTATTCTTCAGGCTTTTCTAAATATAGAATCAGGTCACCAGTAAATGGAGATAATTTTTTTTTTTTTCCTATTCAATATAATTAATTTTTTATTTCTTTTTCTTGTCTAATTGTTCAGGCTAGAACTCCCAGAACAATGTTGAACAGCAGTGATGAGAATAGGCACCCTTTTCTTGTTCCTGATCTTAGGGGAGAAGTTTTCAGTCATTTACTGAATATGATGTTTGTTGTGGGATTTAAAAAATGCCCTTCATCATGTTGAGGAAAGTCCCTTTTATTTCTAGACATTCCTATTAGTTCTCCTAAAGAATACTCTGTTTTTTCTTGCTAAAAACCATGACTTCAGTCATTTAAGCCTTGATGCATGCAGCATGTTATTTGACATCATTAATATAACCTCTGGTTTAGGGCCTTATTTCCATAAAAAGTCATAAGGAAGAGATTAAATATATCTATATACAGATTCTTCTCTTGCCTACCCAGATTTCAGAGATACCAAACAGATAGTCCAGATTTTGTGGGATATCTCCTTTGATCCCTCCATAAAGGCAGAAACATATAAGAGCTTTTGAATTTTATGTCTTGGAAGACTATGTATTGCATTTACAGTATAGTTAGCTATGTATATTTTAGACCTTCTTCTATATTCTATCTTCTGTGTCTCTCAAAATTTTCTTTGAATTTTCTTTGTTCGGGCTATATTTTTTCCCAAATGAAATAACTTGTATCACCTGTGTGAAATTGGTGATTCCTTACACTGTACTTAAAAACTATGCACTCATTTTTATATCTATCATGGTGTTTGTAGTGTTTACTTGTTCTGTTTACTAATTTGTCTCTACCACTATATCACCTCCTCAAGGGTGGCATATTGGACAATTTTTCATTTTCTCTCTCTCATTTATGTGCTTGTCTTTAGCCTGGTAATATACCTGGCCCCCTAAGTCAGCCATTTGGTTTCCAATCCCCATCAGCATAACTCAACCCCCTGATCAGCATAAATTATTGAAGGATTGGCATATAACCCGAAGTTAAACAAATTAGTATATCACATTACCTAACCACTCCAATTGTTCAAGGCAATGGACAGCAAACTTTTTCTGAAAAGAGACACATAACTATTTTAGGCTTTGCAGATGGCACACTTCTCTGTTGCATATTCTTCTTGCTTTCTTATATATAACCATTTAAAATGTAAATAACATTCTTATCTTTCCCATAAAACAAAACAAAACAAAACAAAACATATCATTGGCTGGCTTTTATCCAAGGGCTGTAGTTTGGTGATCCCTGTAAAGAAATATGACCTAAGCAATTGTCAGCAGACTCTCCTTTTACTAGCAGTGCTGGCTTAAAAACCTTTTCTTCTTCTGCCAGGAAAAGGAAATGGTTATCATTGAAAATTACTGGAAGCTATCTTGAAATTATGAAGTAAGTCATCTATGAATATATCTACTACTAAGCTTTCAAGGAAGCAAGGAGATGAAATTGGTCATAGGGAAACTCTCCCATCAGTTATTTCTACATACAGACTTTACAATTTAAGCAAGCCAATGAATTTTCCTTATTAAAAACTCATACTTTGCTTAATTTAATTTCAATCAAAATTATTTTAACTGATAGAGGTATAGACCATTATGATCCCAGCACCTAGGACAGGGAGCATTTAACAAATGTTTGTTATATATTTATGGTAAAGACTGCCTACTTGGCATTGAATGGTGTAAAACCTTCATATATATGTTTTGGGGGTTGTTGTCAACAGACTTTGCTCAATGAGCTTTAAAGCTATAGCTTAAGGAATGACACCGGCTATGTCAAGAGAGTTGAAGGTGCAAATGAATTAAGTCAAAATCTAGGTTCACATAACAAGTCTACAGAGACTGATGCATGATCAAAATCAGGATTAGAATATTCTGTCAGAATCAGGAATATGGGAATGTGACAGTCATGAAATGAGGGCAATGCAACAACGAATATTTTCCAGTCCTCTGAGACATTCCTGAAGGGTCTTTCATACAGGCCCATGAGGTGATTGTTCTAAAGTTTTTGAAGATTTTCTCACATATAATTTAAACTATTTCTTTCACTCTGGCTATTTGAATTTATTTTTTAGACAGTATTACATCAAATCACTTCAGCTTTTCTTTGTCTTGATTACAGCTAAGAAAACACTCTTTGTTTTAGATTTCATTTTGAAGGATGTTTGTTGCTGTTAAAAGGTTGTTGTTTGTTCTAATTACATAGTTTTATAAATCTCTAGTTCAGAGTTTCAAGAATATGTGTAATTGGCTGGGGAAAAAGAGAATACAGATGGACCTTGTCCACACTTCAATCCTCAAAACTTTTTTCCTAATCCTGAACAAAACACAAAGTTTCATTGCATATGAAATCACACAAAATATCCAAGTGAACCAAAATGTCGAGGACAAACTTTATTTTCTGTTAGCAGTATTAATGAAAATAACAAGAGGGAAGACTAGGATAGTAGAAAAAATTACACTGTGTAATTACTCTTTCTGAAGGATGAATTACAATACAACTTTAAGGAGCATTTCACAACCAAGAGTAGCTCACACAATTTATTTTTGAGAATTTTACATTTAATAGAATGGTATATTTAAAAAAATATTCAGAGATACTTTTGAATTCAATTTCTCCTTAACTAAACATTTTGGAAGGTCAACTAATAAAAACAAAAAATTCAAACTTTATAGTTTGTTATAATGAAACTAGAGTCCCAGTGCACGAAAATCGTGCACTGGAGTGGGGGGGTCCCTCAGCCTGGCCTGCGCCCTCTCGCAGTCCGGGACTCCTCAGGGGATGTCTGCCTGCCAGCTTAGGCCCTGGGGATCCCTCTTGCAGTCTGGGACTCTCGCAGTCTGGGACCCCTCGCTCCTTACCACCTGCCTGCAATAGAGGCGGGAGAGGCTTCTGCCACTGCCGCTGCACTCGACAGCCATGAGCCCGGCATCTGGCTGAGCAGCACTCCCCCGTGGGAGCGCCTGACCACCAGGGAACAACTCCTGCGTTGTCTGCCCCCTGGTGGTCAGTGCGTATCATAGCGACCAATCATTCCATAGTTTGGTCGATTTGCATATTAGGGTTTTATTATATAGGATATTACATGAAAAAATAGGACCAGTTGTCTCTGCTTCATAAGTGAATGAAGTTTACCTTTAAAATATATATATATTTTTATTATTGATAGTATTACAGATATCTCCCTTTTTCCTCCCTTTAACCCTCTCCTCCCAGTCCATTACCCCACCCTCACCCCCCACAGGTCAGTATATTAGTTCTTTGGTTTATCTCTTCTGCGAATAAAGTTTAGATTTGTACTATAAGACTTCTATTTAGTTGAAGATCATTACAGATTATTAAGTTGTGTTTTTCTTTCCTCATTGTCCATATTTAACCTGGATTATCTAAATAATGTTCCAAAATCATTGCTTTGTGACTTATTTACATATTAGTAATCTACCTCAAATACACAAGTATGGCAGGTATTTTGAAGTATACTGACAAGATTTTATTTTTTAACACAAATGAATAATCCTATGGGTACTAGAAAGATTAATATCCTGAGGTTGTCTTTATAACCTTCACATAGCCAGCATGGCATTCTACACACAATAGGTGCTCAATTACCAGCTGTAGAATGGTTTTCCATTATGGTTAAAATTGAGAAATTTATGTAACTGAAAGTATTAATTTTTCAAGGTTCTCCAAAATATATGCAGTAAAATTCTTATCAATATGCAACACACTTGCATTAACATATGCATCATGTATCATAAAATTGACATTTGTTTTGCTGAAACACTTAATCAGCATTCATATAAATTATGAGAAAAAAAGAGAAATATAATTTATAGAGAAAAAGAGATAACCTCATTGAGGGCTGTAAGGTCACCTATGAATTTGTTATTTGTGCAAAACTTATCAGAGCTTTGGAGTTTCTCCTCAACTGTGACTGCTCAACATACCTGTGGAACAGAGCATTCTGATGCTACATTTATTGCTAAGGGATATTGGGAATGGATTTCATTTTACTATGCCAGTTATCAGCACTGCCTGGTCATTTTTATCTGCTGCACATTTTGTTTGCTTGTCTTCAAAATTTCACTTTATTATTATCTTCCTGCCTGTTGACATAGGCCACTAGTCTAGCAGAAATCATACTATCAATCTAAACCCAATAACAAAGACCAGATTACAAAAGAGAAAGATAGTTGTCATAGCCACTTGCTTGAATCTCATTCCCAAAGGCTCTGGACTCAGTAGATTCCCCTGACCTATCAGCCAAACCCCTGTTGTAGAGTAATACCATATCAGTGTCATAATCTAATCTACAGATGAAAATATTTCCGCTTTGGAGACTATATATTTTGACTTTATTCCTAATCTCTTTCTCCTGTTTGTCCCTTATCAGTGAAGGAAGAGCTTGTCAAACATATTAATTCTCTTCCATCTGAACTGAGAAATGTTATCAGTGGGAATGCCTGGGAATTTTTAAATATTGATTTATTCTTTTTGGAGATAGGCCGCAAGGTGTCATTGAAGGTTTTAAATGCTTTCATGTAAATAGTCTCTTAATGTACTTGTGCATAAATTACTACTGACTACTAAAAGCAGAATTTAATCACAAATGGGTGAAAATGTGATAAAATAAACTCTTACTCTAAAGCTTATTCCCAATTACTTCAAATATAATTTCACTTCATATTCTAATCAGCATAATATTAAAAATAGTCCACGTTAATACATTTAAAATGCTACTGTAAGACATTCTATTTCTCTGGGCTTCTAGTTTATACTTCTGTTTTTGTTTTCCCCACTTATTGCATTGGTGAGCCTCCACCTGCTTTCCTGTAGTGAAACATTTAAAGATGTCTTCCTTAATAGTCACCTGAAACCCAGTTGTCCCTCTCATCTATCAATTTGCAATGGATACAGAAGAAAAATATCTGGTAATTATACAAGGCAAAGCCACACTTGCTTTCACCTTATTATTCTTGCCTGGCTCCAGATTCACATACAGTAGTTTATCTACTTTTGGCTCCTCAGTTTATGGGAAACTTTCAGACCCCTTTAATAGCTAACAGAATTTATCATTCTGTTTGGATTTAGTTCAGAATGTCCTTCTCACATTGGACCTTGACCTCAAGAATAAACGGGGGGGAAAACTGATAAAGAAAACTGATGCCATATTGCATATTCCTCCCCTCTTATTTCATGACTAGATTAGATTTTTCAGTCAGGGCACTTGATATGCTAGTGATTTCTAAATGAAAGTTTCCATCCATATCCCCTGCTTAAAGGGTAGACCCTATGTGACTGTCTTGCTCCAGCCACAGCTTATTAGATTAGCCATGGGTTCTTGCCATAGAGATAGCATACATATAGCTAAGAGAATGAACTGATGTTGCCTGAGGAAAAACAAAACAAAACAAAACACGACTTTGATCCACCCATATCTCTCTATGAAATCTGAATTGAACAACATGAAGAGGAAAAGGCCATTAGAAATGGTAGCTGTCAAGGAACTGTGAGCAGCCTCTAGAAGCTGAGCGCTCCTGGCTGACAACCAGCAAGAAAACAGACCTTAACCCAACAACACAAGAAACTAAACTGCCACCAACCACGTGAACTTGAAAGAGGACCCTGAGCTCCAGAAAGGAACACAGCCCATCCAACATCTTGACTGTAGCCTTGGGAGATATGAGCAGAGGCCCCAGTTTAATGGTGTTGACCCTTTTGACCCAAAAAAGTGGTGAGGTGAGATAATAAATATATGTTGTTTTAAGCCCCAAAAAAGTGGTAGCTGCAGATTAAAGATCCTTCTAAAAATGGCAAAAAAAAAAAAAAAAAAAAAGGAGAGAAAAATCCCCCCCACATTTTGGAGTAAGAATAGTAGATAAGGCCTGGATTCTCATTTCAGAAATCAGACCAAAAGCCTCAGAGAGAGTCTCTAACCAGAGATCACCTTCTATTTCTCAACAATTTTTAAGGCTCAGAGGGCCTAAGATCTAGTGCGAATTTAATGTTATTAGTGAGGGATGAGCCAGAAATGACACCAGAAGTGATAAAATGTATTCACAGAGAAAATGCAATGTCAACATCAATGCCAGCTGTGGTCTAGCACAGGTACCAGCTTATCAAGTACGGAGAGTAAGACACCAGAGAATGCTGTTGCTTTACTCTTTATGTCTAATATGTATTTTCCTTGTTTCCTTCTTTGTATCTCAATTTTCTGAACTCCAAGACCTTAATTTAAATGTGAACCAGATGGAGTCTGAAAGGGTGGTACTACAAGGAGGTGTCTGAAAGGAAGCATTTCAAAGGTGCGTTAACTTAGATGCACAGAGGCAATAGACAGGGCTTGCTTAAGGCAAAAATAAGCCTTTTAGTACAGAAGTTATATGCCTGGATTGTGACTAACCACCATAACTTGCCCAGTTAGAAATTTATAATCAGATAAACCTGTGAGGTTACTTTTCATAGAACCCCCATCCCCTTTTTTTCCCACAAGGTGATGCTTTTTCTTTTCTTCTTCTTCTTTCTTTTTCTTGGAACAACACCATACAGCTTCTGTAGGTTAAAAGTCTGGGCACGGAATAACTGAGTTCTCTTCTCAGAGTCTCTCATGAAACTGACATCAAAGTGTTAGCAGGGTTGCATTCTCATCTAGACTGCAACTTAAAGGTTGGGATGTAAGGGTTTCCCTGAAGCTCTAGGAAGAAGTTGAGAGACTCAAAGAGATGGGACTGTTGGAATATATCCATTTCAGTTTACGTATATACCTCCTAACTAAACCACCTGTGCCATTAGAGATGGGTCAGAGTAAATGCCCTTCACCAACTTATTAAGAATATAAAAACAAGTACCGGCACCATGGGAACTCTTTGTGTGGCATTCTTCTGGCTAAGATATGTCAGTGAGAGAGTCCTCAATGGAATTGGGTTCCCACATTTCAGTGGAAATGATGTGATACCGGAATGGAGAGGCCAAATGGTGGCATTCTGAAAGGTAAGGCAGATACACTTATTAAGTGATGGGACATTAATCAGTGTTTTGACTGAAAACAATAGTTTCTCAATTGGAGACATTTGCTTTCAGGATACATTTGGTAATGTCTGGAGGCATTTTGGATTATCATATCAAAACTTGTGGAAGGGCCAGGTTGCTACTGGCATCTAGTAAATAAATAGAGGCTAGCGATGTTGCTGAACATCTAACAATGCTTCTCACCACAGTTATCTGGTCCTATATGCTGATAGTGCTGAGGTGGAGAAACTCTGATCTTAGAGAATCTCTGGCAATAACTATTTAATCAAGAGATACATCAAGATAAAATAGATGGGCACATCACTAAAGTTTAGTTTAAAACACATAAACAGAAGACTTCTAGATCTGATGGCCAAACACTTAACTCATTTGCCAGAATGGGGATCTATTGTGTTTTACCCAGTTTCTAAACCTAAACTGTAAATCTAAACACAGTGGGAGGCTTTAAGGAAAGGATCTTCAATGCAGACACAGTTATAATCCTGACTACTCCCCCAGCCTTGCACAAAAAGGATGTGACTTTTACTCTAGGGCAGTGATGGCGAACCTATGACACGCGTGTCAGCACTGACACGCGTAGCCATTTCTGATGACAAGCGGCCGCTGAGGTTTATTAAATACAATTATATATAACAATTATACATTTATGTTAAACTATAAATATCGCAAAATAATGTTTTTTCCTCAAAGTGACACACTACCCGAGTTATGCTCAATTTTTTGGCGAAGTTTGACACACCAAGCTCAAAAGGTTGCCCATCACTGCTCTAGGGTACGGTAGTTTGGGCCAGGTGTTAAATACTGGCTCTTTACTGATACTTAACATTGAAGAAACAAAATACCACCTTCATCCACCAATCAGAGCTTATAGAAGTCAGAGGATAGATAAAGTCTAGACCTGATTCTACCTTATACTGGGTCCAGTGGGACCATAGTTGTGACTATATTCCCTTCCCAGGATATACTAGTATAGTGCAAAGAGGTATATTCTGTAACTGATGGAATCCCTGCATTGGTTTCCTGACCCACTTAGTGAGGGCTATTAGAGACCAATGCAAGAACCTGAACTTTCTTCTCTCTTCACCCTCCTTCCTGTCCGAATAATAAGCCAAAGTGAATGCTGACTGTCAGAGTGCAAGGTGCGGAGGAAACTGCATGCCACACTGTTCTATTTCTGGTGTGCATGCAGCAGGCCATTTACCTTCGTGTGTTAACCCTTTCTAAAGTTTTAACTCGAAGTTAAAAGTTACCTTCATTAACATTTTCCCTCTTCTACTTCGGAATGTGGAAAAGAGATGAGTGTGAAAACAGAAGGAGCAGACCAGCATAGCACTATGGGCAAAGCCGGGGTTCTAGGCCTCTACAGAGATTGTTAGGAAATTTTGAAGCCCAAGGATGTTTCATATTAGAGAAAGAGACATGTAGAAAGAGTGGCATGAGCTTAGACACAGAAAACGATTTGAGTAGAAGAAGGAAAAGGACAGAGATCATGGATAATCATCAAAGTTGACTAAGCTCAGTCTTCCTCACCCTACTTATGTGCTCAGGGGCCAGGCACTCTTTGTTCAAACCCTAACATTTAAGAGAAGATAAATAACTCAGAAAGACATGGTAGGAAGCCAGTGAAAATTCACATGCATCATTTCAACAAAAAGAAAATATTGGAAAAGGCTATTCATTTTAAACATGAGCAATATAGGGAGTAAAATAACAAGGCATCTATACAAATATACTAAAGGTAAAAAAAAGTAAAAGAGTATACCAAATAGAGAAACTTTTCAATTTAATATGAATATATCATGCAAGCAAATATAACCCAAAGAAAATGATAATCATACCTAACAATTTTAAGTACTATAAAAGCATTTATGAAAATATATTTTCAATTTAAATCAAATTTAAATGAAAGAATATATGGAACAAATAATGTACTCCCATAATGGTTTAAAACTCTGTATACAACAATAGAGAAAAAAATTAAGAGACTGAGAATGAAAAATAGTAAATGAATAGACATAATTTAAAAGCAAATTACTGACAATGAAGAAACTTTTGAGGCAAATAGTATAAAAGATTTTCTGAATAATGAAAGAAAAGGTGTACTACAAAAGAGGAGATTCACAAAAGGTATCTTGAAATCTCTGAAGAGTCCAATAAATTAAAACTGAATACGAACCTCAAATAGGTAAATTTCCTGAATTCAATAGAAGAGAAATAGCAAATAATAAAGCGTCTTCAATATTACTAGAAAATACTACATCAGAATGATTAACTTTGAGGTATATCCCAGTCATATGATTTAATTTAAAAAAATTAAACTCTTCCAGTATCCAGGCTGAGAAACGGAAGACAGGGAAAAATACAGGGTAATCTGAAGCTTCTCCACAGCTGCGTTCATTGTCCAAAGTGAATAGATCAGTGTTTATTTACAAAGTGTGATGGGGAAGAAGTATGATTGAAGTGTGCTGCATCCAGCCAAGTTGTCTATAGAGGAGGAAGGGAAGAGCATGCATTTCACATGTAAAAACTACTAGGGCATCTATCACCTGGAGCAGCAAGAAAATGAATAAATAAATATAAAATAAAATTATTCAGTGAAAAAAACATCTATCCAAACCAGAAGCCCTGGTAGAACTAGTGGTCACAAGAATGCCGAGTGCTATATAGAACTGCTTGATTTTATTAGATTGATAGTAAGGAGTGTTTCTGCACTGAAGCCTATTTAAGATTTGATAAACTACTGAGCATATCACTAAAACTGGAACATTAAATATTTAAAATTGGGAGAGTGTAGTGAATGGATTTCTCATCCTCTCATTGTTTGTATTGGGCTCCGTGTTTTCCTGCAGACTTTAAATAAATTTAAAAAATACATGCCCAAACAATCCCATTAGAAAGTGGGCAAAGACTTGCACAGCTATTTCAACAAAAAGGAATTACAAATGGCAAGTGAGCACATACAAGTATCTTCAGCACTATGTGCTGTTGTTAAAATACACATTAAAATCATCATGAGATCTTAGTACAAACCTATCAGAATAGTTGCAAAAAAATATCAATAACACCAAATGCTGGTGAGGCTGTGGAGAAACTGGATCACTCATTGTAATGAATTTGACTTCATTTTTTTATGTTTGCTGACAGATTGTATGCTCACCATTTTATGCCAGAGGCATATTCCTTAATCTCCCGAACCATACACACTTGCTAATAAATGCTGATTTTGATTAAAATGTCCAGTGTCAGAAGGACATTCTGAACTAAATTCAAGCAGAATGATAAATCCTATTAGCTATTAAAAGGGTCTGAAAGTTTCTCCTAAACTGAGGAGCCAAAGCAGATAAACTGGTTATGAGTCTGGAACCAAGCAAGGATAATAAGGTAAAAACAAGTGTGGCTTTGCCTTGCACAATTACCAGGTGTTTTTCTTCTGCATCTATTGTAAATTGGCAGATGAAAAGGAAACTGGGTTTCAGAAGACTATTAAGAAAGACTTCTTTAAATTGTTCACTAGAGGAAAGCCTGCATAGGCTCACCATTATGAAGTGACTATGTATGACCAATATGGAATGACTATGTAATACAGTTGCAGCCAATGAGATCAATGGCAGGTGTCAGCTGGATGACTTCTGGCAAATGTTTGTATTCTTGAAAGAGGCCCCTCTTCTACCTCTTCTCATTTATCTCTTCTTGTCCACGATGTTTATTTTATATCTAAGGGGGGAACAAAGTTCCACAAATATAAAGATGAAACTGAATGCTGAAAATAGGGGAGAACAGAGATAACATGAGGCTAAGTCCTTGAGGACTGTCTCAAGAGAGGGCATGAATCCCTGAACTATGTGCTTCCCCACCTCTTGTTTTGTGAGAAAAAAAAGAAACACCCAACATTTTTGGAGTGGTGTTGCTATTATGTAGAGCCAAATGCATTTCTCTAAGGCTGTTTTTCATTTGTAAAATGAGGATTAAAAATACATATTTCACAGATTTATCTTGAAAATAACATTGTCCTGTTTAAGCCACTATTATTTCTATTCTTTACAATTAGCAGCAAAAGCTTATTTTAACTGTCACATTTGAGTTGTTTTGTTCACTGCTGTATCCCCTAAACTAAACTTAAACATAATAGTCATTAAATATATCTTTCTATAAACTCACACTACCTGCATGAATCCCTCTGAGGAATTGTGTTTATAAAATTATAGCTTTTTTATACCCCTTTTAGTGATTCTGTTGACGAAATATATAATGATATGAAGTTAATATCATTTTATTAAATTATTTATTTATTTAAACCTCTTATTTCTTTAAGACTTGATTGGTCCTACAAAAAAAAAAAAAGAGAGACATCTGTTTGAGACTTTTACACCAAGGAAGATAAAATTATATAGGCAAAGAAAATTAATTTTAAAGATGATTGGTTATTATGAAATACTCTAGAAAATGAAAACACAATGGCATATTTGCAACATGGGTTCAGACCTACCTTTTACTTCTCTTTATATGCTAGCAATCTAATGGGTAAAAATCAAGAGCATATAAATATTTAAAACTGAATATGTGTATATCCCCATTTTAGATATAACAAAATTCTTATTAGCATTCATAAGAATACTCCTAGTTGGACAGGGGAAGATGGGTGCTCATCCTCACAGCAAGCGTCACTCCACACACTCATGAAATCTCTGTACTAGATAGTTAGACTGTTGATTGTTTATCTTCAAGTTGAAAAATAATGTGAGGATAACACCAGCAAAATATTTCCATTATTAAAATGATGCTGATACAAACTTGACAGGATGCTTAGCTTCTAGGCCTGTCTTCTTTTTTTTATTTGCCAAACAGAAAGCTAAGTAAAAGTGTATCCGAGTTTACTTATCTCAGTGTAATTTCAATAGTCAATTATACATTCATGACATTTCAAGTGATGAATTTAATAACCATTCACTTTGTCTCATACACTTGACACTTGACAGCAAAAATCCGCCAAAGGAAAACCAACAAATCAAATGAGAAAGTCTTCTAATATTGACAATAGAAAATTATAAAATGACAAAATAACTAGTTAATAGGATACAATGACATGCTTATTTAACTCACTGTACTTATTAACATGTATAACCTATCAATGTTTTCAAGAGCAATGAAAATAAAAATATGTTCTTAGTAGTCTGTATATAACCCTTATTGGGAAGGGGTGGCATTTAAGGAAAAAGAAATAAGTAAGATAAAATAGTTATATGTTTTACATATCTACTTGACTCTTCTTGTAGTCCAGGAGGACATAAATGAACCCTCTTAAATAAACTACATAATAGTTGTAAGTGCTATGCATTCTTTCTACAGTCTTACTTTATTCCCCTTGAGCAAATTTACATTTATAGACAAATGCTGTGAACCAAATGTCTAGAATGGAGCAGGAGTGGTTGCATGATGATCAGCGTTGGGGTCATTATATTTTAGTCAGATTTGTGATTATGCTCATCTTTCTGTGTTGCTCTCACTGCTCTCTGCTATCTGCCCCACCAATTCTGACCTCCCAATAATAGAGGGGCAAACATTATTTAATAAATATTAAAGGTACATTGATGTCAACCTTATTCTTGTTTGTTCATCTGCGAACACACTTTTTGTCTTTTTAAAATATATATTAGTAAATATTTCAAAGAAAAATATTTTTAAAAAACTGCTAAGAAGGGATAAAGGGCTCTACTTCTCCCCTTTTCCAACTTGGCTGGAACACCGCAGATTTGACCTTCACTTATCACCTGCTCCCCTGCTTCCCCCTCCCCAATTCCCATTAATTGAGTAGACAAAAAAAAAATTGTATCTGGAGAGAAGGGACAAGGACAAGCTGTGTAGACAGTTACCCCACCAGCATCAGAAACCAAGTACCACCCTACCCACTTCCTTTACCCACCTTTAATAAAAACCTTCCACCCACACCCCACCGGGGAGTCTGGTCCTCTTAGGTCAGTGGTCAGCAAACTCATTAGTCAACAGAGCCAAATATCAACAGTACAACGATTGAAATTTCTTTTGAGAGCCAAATTTTTTAAACTTCTTCTAACGCCACTTCTTCAAAATAGACTCACCCAGACCGTGGTATTTTGTGGAAGAGCCACACTCAAGGGGCCAAAGAGCCGCATGTGGCTCGCGAAGCCGCAGTTTGCCGACCACAGTCCTAGGTCACCTGCTCTCATTTTTCAAGTGCATATTTTCACTTTAATAATCTCACTGTGCTTTGCTAAATCCTTCTCTCATATTCTCAAATCCTTTCTTGGGCCATGAACAGAACCTGGACCCTGGTATCAGGTTGAGGTCTCCCTTGGCCTCCCTGGTGCCACTTGACATCAATTTGCTAATCAATTTCCCTATTTAACAGAAATTATAATATAAATTTCAACGAGAACTCCAGAAATATGAACATTAGTTTCCATAATGCAGTACCAGACTAAGGTGAGAATGTAGAAAATCGGTGTTCAAAAACTTGTCTCTTGCTGAAACCTGTTTGGCTCAGTGGATAGAGCATCGGCCTGCGGACTCAAGGGTCCCTGGTTCGATTCCGGTCAAGGGCATCTACCTTGGTTGCAGGACACATCCCCAGTAGTGGGTGTGCAAGAGGCAGCTGATCGATGTTTCTCTCTCATCGATGTTTCTAGCTCTCTATCCCTCTCTCTTCCTCTCCGTAAAAAAATCAATAAAGAAAAACAAACAAACAAAAAAAAAAACTTGTCTCTTTAAAAAAACACAAAACAAAATTTGACTCTTCAACCCTTCACGTTGAGGCTATGTACACGTAGGGAAATGATAATTAGGACAAGAATTTGTGAATCAGATTTTTGGCTTTGATATGCTCTGGTTCCCAGTAATAGGCATCTCCAACTAGGAAGGGTAGAGTTTGCCTAGATCTTACCTTAAGACTGTGAGAATGGCTGCTCAGCCTTACAGCTGTCCCTGATGCTTGGGCCAAGAGTGATCTAGTATCTGACTAGATCAGCTGGTAGATGCTGGAGGAAAGGAAATAGCAAAGTAGCTGATGACCTGATAGAACATAAATATATCCACTCTGAGCAATGGTGACATCACCAACACAGGAAAATCCAGCTTCAGATGCCTGCCACTCCCATAACATGTCAATGCCATGCAGTCAGAATTTTCCCTCCCCACCACCTCTCTTGCCCCCTAGTCCTGAAGGAGTCATGGATAGAACCTTGGGAATGGGGGAGATGCAAAAGAAAAAAGAAGCCAACCATATCCCTTCCCATACTCGGGTGATCCACGCATAGCCTGCTCAAGCAAGAAGAGAAGACTTAACTTCAAATACAGTTGAAAATATTGATTAATATATTAGACTGGAAACGCTATAGCAGAATCACCTTTATTTTGTGAAGGGAAGTGATAGTGCGGTGATTTATTATGTAAAGACAGTGGTTTTTCAACCTTAACTATACCTTGGGAGCTTTTATAATCCACATACATGGAGGCCCCTTACCCAGATATTCTGACAATTGTTTTGTGGATGGGCCTGGGCATCCGTGTTTTAAGAGCTCTCTGTGTGGTGCTGTTTGACAGCCAGCATTGAGAACCACTGAATTAAAGAAACAGAAAAATCATGGGCCTGTTGGCGTTTTTATCTAGGGAAGCAGAAGGACTGGACTCCTGTGAACAAACTTTGGATTAGAGTGTGAGAATAAGGTGCTTTATGAATGTACCACATGAGTTGTGTTCATTCAGCATTTTTACACGTTTATTATCCCATTCTGAGTCTCATCTCAACTCAACACCATGAAGTAGAAATTAATATCCCCATTGATGTCCCACAGGTAGAAAAATCTACCTCAGTACAAAGACAAGGTTTGGGCTCTTTTTACTCATGTGTTGCTGCATCTCAGTATAAGAAATATATATAGATTCAGGGAAAGGAACTTGAGAATAGGTGTTAGAAAATAAAAGAGAGAGAGAGAGAGATGGGAATATTAAACTTTTGCTCTTTGCCTTCTTGCCAAGCAATGTGGCTTTTCCTTTCTAAACTTATCTGTAATAGATAATTTCCCAGGTCAGAATCTCTTATACTAGTATGTCTACCAGTTTTCAGCATCATAATTCTGCCCATAATTCTTCTACTTCTAAGATAACTTCCTTCTTAACATATGGCTTGAGTCAAGCAAGGAACTACGCTGAGTAACATAGCTACCATCATACTCTTGTCTTCTAAGCAAGCTGGATCAAAGAACATTAAGGAAGTCAGGCTAACAGTTTGTACCCACATTTACTATGGCAACTTTAAATATGAATATAATTTCTATCAACTTAAATTAATAGCAAAGAGCTACTGCAGCCAGTGTGACAGTCTGACTTTCTCCCTTCCTCATATTTTCATTGGAAAAATAACATTACATTTCTTAAATGTCTATTAGAATTATTATCATAAAAAAGTAAAATTAACTTCCTAGGTGCACAAAAGTGAAGGCATTATTTGGGTTGATTGTGCTTATTACAGATTATATAGAGCAACTGAGTAATTTGAAAGATAAGGAAATACCATATATTATTGGAAACGTTCCTTAATTTGAATTCAAATAAATTTCTTTTTTTTTCAAATATTATTTCACACTGGAGTATAGACCACATAGATCATTTGTGTCAGCCTTGAAATATGTTGTGTTTCCTAAATACAAGCAGCTCTACAAGCATTCATGTATTTTCCCATGTGATACCTTATAGGGACAATATCTCTTCACATGCTCATCACTATTCATCGTAATGTTGGAATTAAAACTGAATCATTATCATTGAATAGACTAGGAGATAATGCAAACGGGAGATTCATTTTAGATAAAAGAAATACTTCATCTATGGAAAAGGACATTTATGGGTGTAGATGCTTGTAGCGAGGAGATAAGGTGATGAAGTCTGTAATAGTTCTTTGGTTTCTTAACCCTCCTTTATGAAGTAGGAAACAAAATCGTCAGCTGAGTGTAAGGGTGAATAATGAGGTGTCAGAGATTGGAGGGCAAAGGGAAAAGGTGCAAAATAGGCATATGTGTGGAAAGTATATTAGGGCACTAGTATGTTAGGAATGTATAGCATGATTGTCAGGTGCCATCAAAAGTTCATTTGAGGTTTGTGTTCATGAATTTAGTTCAAGATTAGTCAGTGTAGCCATGTGCTTTCTCCAGCCCTGTTTAAATGAATGAATGGAGAAACCCTGTGAATGGAGTAGGGTCATGCTTGTTCAGGTAAGTAGAATCGGGTAAGAGAAGTACAAATCTTATTTGCATAGATTTAGGGATGTAAGCTAGGTAAAAAGAGAGATGAAATCAAGGGAGTAAGGGACAGTAAAAAGGTGATAGAATCAAAACTTTGGATATGCTTGGGGTTTAAATGATTGTTGAAGATGGTGTAAGAGAGAATGAGCTGCGGACAGGAAGTGGTGATCAGAGAGAGGGATGCATGAATTTGAGATTATGGAGGAACTGAACTTATGGGAAATGATATGTCTAGAGTATGAACATGGCTGAAGTGAGATGGAGGACAGTCATTGGAGGAGAAGGGTTCAAGACATTGATAAGCAAGCAGTTTGTATTCAGAAATTATCAGGAATAAAGATAGAAATAATGTTGAAGTGAATGAGATTGAACCAGGGCCAGGCTGGTAGGTAATGACAATAACAATGAGGTGTAGTCATTGATAAAATCTTTTGATAAGACCCAAAACCCAGAGCATGTGGGCTCCTTAGTCTTACTAGGGATGATTTGATGAAGATGGCAATGGGTCAGGCCTGACAATCCTTTGATTATTTTGTTCACCATTTATATTTCCCATGCCAGAACACAGAAGTAAGTAATGTTATGTTCCAAGACGATGTTACACCTTTTGAAAGACTAGAAAGCTTAAAAGCATTCTACACTAACATTGTAATAACTATCACATTTGTCTTCTGCCTCAGCCCCATTTCAGGGTCCTAACCTGATATAGCTACTATTTAGCAGTGGAGGATCATATGGAAAGAATTGAATTTTATAACTTTCGCTTTTACATTCCAGAGTCCTAATCAGAATTCTAGTTCAAATTTCAGGGGATACAAAGGAAAAAAAGGAACCATTGGGGAGGATGAAATTTTTTTATTAAACTATGGAAGCAGCTATGAGAAATTGAATGAAGACTGCTAGACTCTAGACAGTGTCAAAATAAATGCACAATCAAACCCTAATTTAAATTTCCATTGTAAACATTCCACCAGTCCTTCCTCAGCTCTAAATCTCAACAACATTTAACACTTGCTACTATAACCTCCATCCTTTCTTTGCTTTACCTTCCTGGCATGATACTCTCTCCATTCCTTTTTCTTCCCTTACTATCTCTCCTTCTAATTTTCCATCTATTAATGATTAGAGCTGAATCAAGTTACTCACTCTCACTGAACCCAAAATTTTTGTCTGTAAAATTCTTTATCACATGTGTTATGATGATGAAATGAAATAATGGAGGCAAAGCACCCATCACAGGGCCTGACCTCTAACCCATGTTAGTTCTGTCTTTTTCGTCCTTCCCTGGCTAATCTTCCTTTGCCATCACTGACTTGTAAACATGTGTGTATCTCACACCTCTGTCTTTCTCAGTGAACTGAGTCACTTGAACAGCTTAATTTTTACTAATAGAATTATTCTTAAACTTACATCTCCAACGTTGATACAGAAAATAGCCCCGTAATCTCTCCTTTTCTACAAGACATTCACTTGCATATGACAATCACCTTCATATCAATATAAAAAAGTCAAATTAATTACATCATCTTACCTATTTAAATCAATCATCTCTACATTGTAAATAGCTTATCTCCCTCAGTGGCACTCTTATACTGGAAGTAATTCAGGAGGAGAGACCTAGGTAACTTTCAGTTCTAAAAATATGATTATTTTAATTAAAAAGACAGAAGAGTGGATAGGGTAGTTAACGTTCATTTATAGAAAAGTTATACTTCCAGATTAATGAACTTGAATGTTCAAATAAATCAACTACTGGATTACAATTTAAATACAGAAGGGGCACCTCAGTTGAAGTGCAGAAATAATTCACTTGATATATTGCATTTTAAAATAAACGCTCTCTCTTGAAGGGCAGAAGAAAAGGTGTCACAGAGCAAAACAGATACCCTGCTGAAAAGAATATCCAAATTCACGAATGCCAGGCTGTAGAGCAGTGAATACCTTGAAAAGACAATTACACATAATTTAGAGGTATTTTCTAGTTTGTTGTGTAGATCATGCAATAACAAGAGGCTTTGTGTGCATTTATAACTGCCTGGAGAATAGACTGGAGTAGAATGGTAATGTGTGTATATTATAATGAGCAATTCTTTTGATAAACCTGGGGAGGAAAGTGGAGAATTACAGAGGCAAATGAGAGGGCCTTCTGTGTGCTGGGAATATCAGATGAACAGTGCCACTATTGCTTCCATTTGGATAATGAGCCTATCTCTGACCACTGTTATCTACTCTCCAGGCAGCTGGGTAACAGGACAAAGGTAAAACCATTCTATTCCTGCAGGACAGAAAAAAAATCTCTCTAAGCTATTTCTCTCACAGCCACTGATTTCTTTCCAAATTGCAGAGAGAAACATCATTCATCTGGTACAAGCATACTTGCCATACACAGTAGCTTTGAACAATTCCAATATATTCTCCTGAAACATACAGACATGTGCTCACTTCTTCACAATGCTCTATCATTAAGGGAAAGTCATGGAAGATAAAATGCAGAATAGCTGGACCTATAATGTATAATAGCAGGCATTTCTATAATAGCCAAAGTGCTGCATATATTAGAAGTAATTTTCTGTAAGAGCTCACAATGAAAAGCAAGGGAAATTAGAACACAAAAATGAAGGTGCAAAGTGGATGATGCTTTAAAGCAGCCATGCGCTGTTACATGTCATTGGTTGACCTCACCTGTTTCTTTTTTAATGCAAAGTGAAAACTTAAAACATTTAATCAAAGTGCCTGAAGTGAATTCAAACTTCTTCCTTTTCTTTTTCCTCCCTCCTGCTTATTATTCTTTTCTCCACAATCATTTAGAATACTGAATTTGGGAATAAGATAAGAAAGTATCAATTCTTGTCATTATATATCTACATATATATATGTATAAGTACATATACACACATTTATGCATAAGTTCATCTATGCACATCAATATTCCATATTCATTTTACACACACACACACACACACACACACACACACACACACACACACACACACACACTTATTCTGAAAAACAGAAGCATGTGATTTTAGCAAAAAAAGAGTGCCATAAAGTGAATTGAGCCTAGTTAAGAACACTGGACATTAGTTATTTTTATATTTTAAGTAAAGACCTAGTTAGGAATGATAGGGGAGAAGCTACTCCTAGGGCAATAAATAAAAAGTACAAGTACGTTATAAGTGTGAGAGTGAGTGAGGATATTTAGTGTTCCTTTTTTTAGAGGAAGCAGTGTGGTCACAGGGCTAATTCAGACTTGAAGGAGGTGACTGGTAGATGTGGTGATGTCAGTTAAACTGCATATGGAAGTTCACAAAAGAGCAACATTAGAAGGTACCAATAGGAATCTGTAACCAATAATTCATCTAGTTCTTTTCTATACATTTGCATTACTCAAATGAATTACGATCACTTTTGATTTTATTTCTATGTAGGAAAAAGTGAAAACTTTATGATCTTGATCTGAAAATATGTCGGATTGGTGCCAACATACTATATATTTGAATAACCATCTGTGGCACTATTTATACATTTGGGTCAACATCCTTCTGAAAATAAATTTTCAGAATTTTAAAGCAATTCTAATTTTATTTTATGTTTATAATGTATTCATCTATTGCCTGCTACTACTGAGAGAATATTTTATATATTTCTTCCAGTGTTCTATGTAATTATTGATGAGTCAGTATTCATACCATATTAGTATATTTTACCAATAAGTTCATTGAGAAGATTAGACAGAACTGTATACTTCTTAAGGCCATAGGCATTCAAAGTAGTCAAAAGTAGTTTTGACTCCTGGCTCTACCATTGGGCAATGCAACTAGTAAATAGTTAGTAAATAGTTAGTGTAGATTTAGGTCTTGACACCTGATAGTGTAAGTTCTCAAACTCACCCCTTTAAGATTTTGGCTCAAATATGTCCTTTTTTAAATACACATAAATGTAAATGACCTTGTCAATTTTCACAAGTAATTCCTGGTAGAATATTTTATTTAGGTTGCATTAAGTATATGAATTAATTTGGAGAGAATTAAGATCTTAGAGTCATTTAATAAGTAACATATCTCTTTACTTTTTAAATTTAATTTTCCATTACAATGTTGAGAGGTTTCATTCATAGAGCACTTACATATCTTCCATTAGATTTATTCAGAGGAATTGTATGTGACTTTTTTTTTATTGCAAGAGGCCTTTTAATCTTTATTTGTTATTACTTAACTAGAGGTCCGGTGCACGAAATTCGTGCACGGGGGCAGGGGTTGTCCCTCAGCCCAGCCTGCACCCTCTCCAATCTTGGACCCCTCAAGGGATGTCTGACTGCTCGTTTAGGCCCAATCCCCTAAACGGGCAGTCGGACATCCCTCTCACAATCCAGGACTGCTGGCTCCCAACTGCTCGCCTGCCTGCCTTCCTGATTGCCCCTAACCACTTCTGCCTGCCAGCCTGATCACCTCCTAACCACTCCCATGCCAGCCTGATTGATGCCTAACTGCTCCCCTGCTAGCCTGTTTGCCCCCAACTTCCCTACTCTGCCAGCCTGGTCACCCCTAACTGCCCTCCCCTGAAGGGGTGATCGCCTCCAACTGCCCTCCCTTGAAGGCTTGGTCCCTCTCAACTGCCCTCCCTTGCAGGCCTGGTCCCTCCCAACTGCCCTCCCCTGCTGGCCATCTTGTGGTGGCCATCTTGTGTCCACCTGGGGGAAGGATCTTTGACCACATGGGAGCAGCTATATTGTGTGTTAGAGTGATGGTCAATCTGCATATTACTCTTTTATTGGATAGGATAGTGGCCTGGTACAGGGGTGGGGGCCAGCTGGTTTGCCCTGAAGGGTGTCCCAGATCAGGGTGGGGGTTCCCTTGGCGCATGGGGCAGCCTGAGTGAGGAGCCTGTGGTGGTTTGCAGGCCAGCATGCCCCCTGGTGACCCAAGTGGAGGCCCTGGTATCTGGAATTTATTTACCTTCTACAATTGAAACTTTGTAGCCTGGAGCGGAGCCAAGCCTCCTGCTCGCTCCGTGGCCAGCAGTCATTTCTTTTGGGGTTTGTGTACCTTCTATAATTGAAACTTTGTAGCCTTAAGGCTACAAAGTTACAATTATAGAAGGCCTGGGCCGGCCAGGGTGTGTGTAAAGCTTTGCTTCTTCCATTGCCAGAGGCAACCCTAGCCTCCTGCTCTTTCCAGCTCTGTGGCTGCCGCCATTTCTGTTTGGATTTGTTTACCTTCTATAATTGAAACTTTGTAGCCGTGAGTGGAGGCTTAGGCCAGCAAGGGCAGGCGGAAAGCTTGGCTTCCTCCATTGCCTGGGAAACCCAAGCCTCCCTCCTGCTCTCTGTGGCTGTAGCCATCTTGGTTGGGTTTATTTGCATACTCTGATTGGCTGGTGGGCGTGGCTTGTGGGTGTAGCAGAGTGATGGTTAATGTGCATATTTCTCTTTTATTAGGTAGGATAATTTAGCATCTGTTTCTTTGAAATTTTCTGCATATGAGAATCATGACATCTTTTAATAGTTACCTTATTATTTCTAAACTTTTCACATTTCATTTTGTTTACTTGCCTAAAGGAAATGTTGACTAAAAAAAAAAAAAAAAAGTGAATAATCTCTACTTTTACACACCAATTAGGAAAGCTTTCAATATTTCACCACAAATATAGTGCTAGTTTTTTTTAAATTTCTTTTTAGATATCATTGTTAGATTAAGTAAATCCCTTTCCTAAGATTGCTGAGATGATTTTGTTATTGTTATTTTAATCCCAAAAATATTTTAATTATCTCAAATGCTCCAAAGAAAACATGACTTTTCTTTTTTTTATTAATGTGTTGAATTACAAGAATTTATTTTCAAATGTTATACATATGCCTCTTTTTTCCTAAGATATATTATCTTATTTGTACATCACTAGATTCAATATGCTAATATCCACTTATGATTTTTCATGTCACTTACAGGGATAGTTCTTTTAATCTTCCTTTCTATGCTAATCTCATAAAATTAATTAGGACATTTTTACTGTTAGGAAAAAAATCTGTTCAAAATTAATATTCAGTTTGGAAAAATTCAATGAAGTAATCTGGTCGTAGAAGGACATCTGTGTGGCATGGTTTAAATTAAAGATGCAATTTATTTGACAGATTGAGGACTATTTAGATTTTCCATTCTTGTGTCACTAATTTTGTTTTACAAGAAATTTGTTCATTTCATCTACATTGTAAAATATATTGATATAAATTGTGAATAAGAACTTGTTTTAAATGGGTGTAGCATTTGTAACTATTGTTTAAATTCCTGATAGTAGTAACTTACAATTTTTATTTGCTTGATGAGTCTGGCTAGAGGTTTATCAGTTTTACTAGGGGCCCAGTGCACACATTTGTGCACCTTGAAAGGAACTTGGGCCAAGAGGCTGTGGTGGGCACAGGGGTGGGTCTTGCCCCTTCCTTCATGCCTGCACCCAGCCCCTTCCTCTGTGGCCCTCTAGTCCCTGGTCTGCCAGCAGTCCCACTCTCACCACTGCCACTCTCACATGGTGATGGCGCAGGCCCTGCTCGCACCCACTGATGGTGTGGAACAATTGGGGCAGCCACCAGCAGTGGGTGTGAGTGGGGCTGGTGCTGTCAGGGGCTGTGAGCAGTGGCTGCTGCCCCAATCATCCCTCAGGATCAGGGGGAGGTGGAGAAGCCCTCAGGGCCAATGGGGCCAACAGCCGCCACTTTCACCCACTGACAGCACCGAGTCTTCTGCATGCACCCTCTGGTAGTCAACTTCTGTTCAGTTGTTTGGGTGTTCCACTCTTCAGTCTATTTTCATATTAGGGTTTTATATATATATACTAGAGGCCCGGTGCATGAAATTCGTGCATGGGGCTGCGTCCCTCAGCCCAGCCTGCACCGTCTCCAATCTGGGACCCCTCAAGGGATGTCTGAGGGATGTCTGACTGCCAGGATTGGGCCTAAACAGGCAATCGAACATCCCTCTCACAATCCAGGACTGCTGGATCCCAACTGCTCGCCTGCCTGCCTTTCTGATTGCCCCTAACCCCTTCTGCCTGCTAGCCTGATCACCCCCTAAACACTCTCCTGCCAGCCTGATTGATGCCTAACTGCTCCCTGCCAGCCCGATTGCCTGTAACTGCCCTCCCCTGCCGGCAAGGTCACCCCCAACTGCCCTCCCTGCTGGCCTGTTTCCCCCCAATTGCCCTCCCCTGCCAGCCAGGTCACCCCCAACTGCCCTCCCCTGCTGGTCTGGTCCCCCCAAATTGCCCTCCCCTGCTGGTCTGGTCCCCCCAAACTGCCCTCCCCTGCAGTCCCAGTCACCCCAAACTTCCCTCCCCTGCTAGCCTGGTTTCTTCCCTGCAGGCCTGGTCCCCCCCAACTGCCCTCCCCTGCCAACCTGGTCACCCCTAGCTGCCCTTCCATGCTAACCTGGTCACGCCTAGCTGCCCTCCCCTGTCAGCCTCATTGCCCCTAACTGCTCTCTCCTTCAGGCCTGGTTCCCCCTAACTGCCCTCCCTTGAAGGCTTGATTGCCTCCAACTGCCCTCCCTTGCAGGCCCGGTCACCCCCAACTGCCCTCCTCTGCAGACCTGGTCCCCCCAACTTCTCTCCTCTGCCGGCCTGGTCACCCCTAACTGCCCTCCCCTGCAGGCCTGGTCCCTCCCAACTGCCCTCCTCTGCTGGCCATCTTGTGGTGGCCATCTTGTGTCCACATGAGGGCAGTCATCTTTGACCACATGGAGGCAGCCATCTTGTGTCTTGGAGTGATGGTCAATTTGCATATTACTCTTTTATTAGATAGGATAGAGGCCTGGTGCATGGGTGGGGGCTGGCTGGTTTGCCCTGACAGGTGTCCCGGATCAGGGTGGGGGTTCCCTTGGGGTGTGGGTTGGCCTGGGCGAGTGGCCTGTGGTGGTTTGCAGGCCTTCCATGCCCCCCCCCCCCAGCGACCCTAGCAGAGGCCAGGGCCAGCTGGAAGCAGGTATCTGGGATTTATTTATCTTCTATAATTGAAACTTTGTAGCCTTGAGTGGAGTCCAGGGTTGGCCAGGGCAGGTGGGAAGCTTGGCTTCCTCCATCGCTAGGGGCAACCCAAGCCTCCTGCTCGCTCCAGCTCTGTGGCCGCTGCCATCTTGCTTGGGTTAATTTGCATACTCGCTCCTGATTGGATGGTGGGTATGGCTTGTGGGCATAACGGAGGTACGGTCAATTTGCATGTTTCTCTTTTATTAGATAGGATTTTTAAAAGAATTTCTCTTCTACAGTTGTTAAATACAATTCATTATAAATGTCACTTTTTTCAATTTGGTTGATTGATTCTTTTAAGCTTTATTTTCTTTTTTAATCCTTATTGTTGAGAGCATTACATTTGTCCCATTTTTCCCCCATTAACCTCTTCTAACCTGCCCCTCCCCCTACACCTTCACCACACTATTGCCTCTGTCCATGGATTATGCATAAATGCATACAAGTTCTTTGGCTGATCTCTTCCCTGGTCCTTCCCTGCAGGCCTGGTCACCTCTGCCTTCCCTCTGAAATTCCACACTCTGTTCCATGCTTCTATATCTCTGGATCTATTTGTTCATAGTTTTATTTTGATCATTAGATTCCACTTAACAGTGAGATCTTGCGATAGTTATCTTTCTCTGACTGGCTTTATTTTGCTTAGCATAATACAAGCCTTGCTTTCTATATCTTTTTATTTATTCTTTATTTTTGCTATATACACACATGTTATTTCAAATAAATGTTGAATTGTTATATTTTTCTAATGAATTAGTGTGTTATGATTATGAAATATATCTGTCATTCAATAGTAATTATGCTTGAAGTCTGTTTTGTCTGAGAAGTTGGAGGGCTATACTGAAGTTTCTTAGAGTGCAAAATAGAAATATAATGTATACATTTATATCTCCTACATGTCTCTCAAGCATTTATAATTGGTATGCTTTTCTTTTCATTTATCAAATTTAAAGTTGTTTTTTTTTTTATCACAACTAACATATCACTGAAATTCTATTTTAAATATTTATCTTGGCATCAGTTTAGCCCCCTTAAAAATGTAGTTGTACTATATTTCAAAAATACAAAATATTTTGCTCTCCTATTTAAAATCATCCTTGAAATCTATTACCCCTGAAATAAAATCAAGATCAGTAGCAGAACCTCCAGGACTTTCAACATCTAGCTACTCTGCTTCTTCCACAACCCAATTTAATCACTTCACTCCAACCACAACACATGAAATGCACTATGATCCATTTGGTCTCCAAGTAGTCAGTTATTATGTATAATGGGACTGATCCTTCCTATACCAGCCAACCTGCTTGGTAAATTACTACTTATGCTTAGGTATAAACTTCTTTAAAGACTGTTTGACTCTTCCCCATATCTAACTTCATCCTTTTCTCAATGAAGTTGACAACTTTTTCTCTCCTCTCCATTTAGCACTTTTCCCCTACTTCTATTATAGCTCTTATAATAAAATACAACAGTTCTTTATTTACATGTCTGCATTTCAAACTAAACCATGCCACTCAAGGAAAAAACATTATGTATTTTTGGTTTAATATGCATCTAGAACAGATCCTGGGACTCTAAAAATATTTTTAACTGATTAAGAGAGAGAGCCCCCCCCCTTATATTTTACCAATAAGGCTCATTAAAAAGATTAGACAAAACTGGATACTTCTTAAGGCCATAGCCATTCAAGATAGATAAAAGTAATTTTGATTCCTGGCTTTACTATTAGACAATGTAAAATTGAGCTAGTAATTTAACTAACCTTTTCTAGGCTCTGTTATAGGCTCAATTAATCATCCCAAATTTCTTTATTAAAGCCCTAATCCCCAGTACTTCAGAATATGACTACATTTGAAGATGAGGTCTTTAAAAAGGTAATTAAGGTTAAACAAGGTCATTGGATGGTCCTAATCCAATATGACTAAATTCTTTATAAGAAGAAGAAATTAGAACACAGACATGCACAGAGGGAAGACCATGTGGAGACCAAGGGAAATGATGGCCATTTTCAAACCAAGGAGAAAAGCTTCAGAATGAAACTATTTCTGCTGATACCTAGGTCTTGACTTCTAACCTATGAAATTGTGAGAAAATAAATTTATGTTGCTTAGGCCACCCGGTCTGTGGTATTTGTCATGTCAGCACTAATAAATTACTGTAATCTCCTCTAAATTTGATGATGGTTCAATGGGATTAAATGTGTGTAACACTTTTGCAAAGTTTCAGCATATGGCATATAACCCAATGGTTAAATAAGAAGTCTTCTGAATTTTAATACTAGTCATCTTTTTTTCTTTTTTAGTATCTCTATCATTTTTAAGTAAACATTTTATTTTAGAACAATTTTTTACTTACAGGATTATTGCAAAGATAAAACAAATAATTTTAATATTCTTCACCCCACCCCCAGTTTCCACTATTACCAAAATCTTTTTATTCATATTCTTTTTTTAAAAAAAATTATTGTTTAAAGTATTACATAGGTGCTCCTTTTTCCCCCATTAACCTCTTCCAGCCTGCTCCTGTCCTTCCTCGCCCCCTCCAGCTCTCACCACCCCATTGTCTGTGTCCACGGGTTATGCATACATTCATACAAGTTCATTGGTTGATCTCTTCCTACCCACCCTCCCCTGCCTTCCCTCTGAGGTTCAACAGTCTGTTCATGCTTCTATCACTCTGGGTCTATTTTTGATCATCAGTTTATTTGGTTCATTAGATTCAATATGTAAGTGAGATCATGTGATACTTATCTTTCTCTGACTGGCTTATTTCGCTCAGCCTAATTACTCTCCACGTCTACCTATGCTGTTGCAAATGGTAAGAATTCTTTTTTTTATTGCTGTGTAGTATGCCATTGTGTAAATGTACCATAGTTTTTTTATCCACTCATCTGCTAATGGGCACTTAGGCTATTTCCAAGTCTTAGGTATTATAAATTGCACTGCTATGAACATAGGAGTGCATATATTCTTCTGATGAGTGTTTCATGTTTCTTAGGATATATTCCTAGATGTGGGATGACTGGGCCAAATGGAAGTTCCATTTTTAATTTTTTGAGGAAACTCCATACTGTTTTATTACTATAATATTTGATATAATCAGTGACACAATATTAATGCATTATTTATTAAAGTCTACTTTTTAATACACCTAAAATATCTATGTTATAATTTTACCTGTAATGTTTTACATATATCATATTAGAGCTGAATGGCTCTTAAAGGCCATTTCAGTAGTGGACATAGACAAATTAATTTTTATATGTAAAATATGTATGTTTGAGTAGAGATAAAACTGTCCTGATTCAAAGGACAGAATTATTTTCTTATTCCTGGTAGTACTGGTTAAATGGTTAAACTACCTGCTCTGTCTTTTGGATAATTAATTGATGATTTAAGTTACTGTGGAAATCCTACTTTTATCACTTTATATTTAACTAGAGGCCCATGCAGTGCATGAAATTCGTGCATGGGGGGATCCCCTCAGCACAGCCTGTACCCTCTCAAATCGGGGAACCCTTGAGGGATGTCCAACTGCCGGTTTAGGCCCGGTCCCTGTGGGATCGGGCCTAAACCAGCAGTTGGACATCCCTCTCACAATCCTGGACTGCTAGCTCCTAATTGCTCACCTGCCTGCCTGCCTGGTTGCCCCAAACTGCCCCACGCCCCCCGCTGGCCTGATCGCCCCTCACTGCCTCTGCATGTTGGCCTGATCGCCCCTAAATGCATCCCCTGCTGGCCTGGTCATCCCTAACAGGCCCCCACTGCTGGCCAGGTCACCCCTAACTGCCCCTTCCCTGCCGGCCTGGTCGCTCCTAACTGCCCTCCCCCTGCCGGCCTGGTCACCCCTTACTGCCCGCCCTGTGGCCTGGTCACCCATGACTGCCCCCCCCTTGCTGGCCTGGTCACCCTCAACTGCCCCCCTGCTGGCCTGGTCACCCCTCATGGCTTCCCCACCGGCCTGGTTGCCCCAAGTAACCTGCTGTTCAGTCGTTTGGTCATCCCTCACTAACTCCCCTGCTGGCCTGGTCATAGGCAGCCATCTTGTGAGGACATGATGGTCAATTTGCATATCACCTCTTTATTATATAGGATATTTGTTTAATAGTAAAATCTGACTAGCATTCTTTTATTTGTTCCCTTTCCTCAAAAAGCTGAATTATGCTCTACATGCTTATCTACAGAAGCCACTGTTCACCTTTTCCACCAAGCCATCTTCTGGTTTTCCATCAATTTCCACATTAAATGTAGAAAACAAAAACTCCAGTAGTATTCTAAAATTCTGTTTCTTCTTTCTGAGCTCTGAATTTTGGAGTTTTTCTTAGTCTCTGTTTACAACTTTCTTCTCTTAGCAGCCCTCTGCTCTCTACCACCTAATTATCATCACTATTCCTTATGATCCCCCTTTCTTGCCCCAAGGTCAAATTTAATGTCATCATTAGGTGACAGGTTATTGTCACCAAATTAATAAGCAGCAGCAACATCTTTTTCTGAGTACATCAGAGTATTTTCCTGATGGTTTGGCTTCTATCTTGTAAAGACTTTTAAGTTTAGAATACATTTTAGAGCAACACCCTTTTGAAATTTTAGAAATAGAACATTTACACAATTGTTGATCAGTAATAGCTACATAGCCATGGCATCCATTTTCAATATTGCCTGTGGTCTTCCCCCATCCCTCCTTACAGATGATTTTGTTGTTGTTGTTATATAAGTGAAATTATATTAAAATAAATAGGTACCAAGAAAGTTAATATATTTATTTATACAGGTGATACCCAATTCCTTTGAGTCAATGAATCATTAGAGGATATATATGTGTATGTATATATTTTTTCCATTTATTCCAAGCTTCCACTTGTAAGCAACTATGAGAATTAAGTTGAGGCCTGGAATGTTTATTCAGAAAAAGCTTTTCAAATGATTCAATGATAGTCATGTTTGTTGACCACTAGTTTAAGGACAACTATTGTATTCAAGTGTAAAATAACCTTTCCATTATCTACAGAATATGTATATTCTAGTTCCCACTCAAGATTTCTGTGAAGATCTTTAGATTTTCACATTCACCTCTGGTTCCAAGGTCTATCTTTCGCTGAAATAATCCAGTATAGGGATATTTTCATTATCCTACATGTGTCTGTCACTTCCTTTCTGTGTAAACACAGATGTGCAATGGAATCTTACCCCTTTTTCATGAACACATGCATGCACATGCACACACACAGACATACAGAGAAGACATTTATGTATTAAACTTTAGGAATATCTACCTTTATAAGAAATATTTATAACAAATAACTTAAAATGAATATTTGACAGGTTTGTTTAAAAAGAAACCATTCATTTTCCTCATCTATTTTGTAGTCCAGGCTCTGATTTTCTGTCAATTGTTAGCTGCTTTTCTATTCTTCTGCCAATCTTCCTTCAGAAAACAACAACAAAAAACCATCCCGTTTTATTTGTTTGTAAAATGACAATGTTTCCTAAAATTGTGTCCTATAAGAGCCTTCGCCCTCAGACTGAAGGGTCCTGGATTCAATTCCCGTCAAGGGCATGTACCTCATACCTTGGTTGCAGTCTGATCCCCAGCCCTGGTCGGGGTGCCTGTGGGAGGCAATCAATCGATGTGTTTCTCTCACATTGATGTTTCTCTCTCTCTATCTCTCCCCTTTCTTCCACTCTCTCTAAAAATCAATAGGAAAATATCCTTGGGTGGGGATTAACGAAAAATGTGTCCTATAAAATGTATATATTTGGTTGACATTTTTTTTCAGATCAGGCATATTAGAGAATCTGTTCAGTGATAGCTGTGAAAGAGCTTACTAGTTTTGCATGTCAAACACTTTTATGTACATATTCTTTTTTAACCCTCATGAAACACTAAGTTAAATGTGCTTTCTCATTGTAACAGATGAGGAAATTGAGGTATCCATAGCTCAAACAACTAGAGCCAGGATCACAAGTTTTGTTAAAAAGTGCAAGAGCAGGAATCTGAACCAAAATACAGCTCCAAGACCTGGACTATTTTTAAATATATTTTTTTTATTGATTTCAGAGAGGAAGGGAGAAGGAGAGGGGGATAGAAACATCAATGATAAGAGAGAATCATTGCTCGGCTGCCTCCTGCAAGGCCTCTACCGGGCATCGAGACTGCAACCTGCGCATGTGTCCTTGACCAGAATCAAACCCGGGATCCTTCAGTCCACAGGCCAGCGCTCTATCCAATGAGCCAAACCAGTGAGGGCTCTTTTTTTTAAAATATTTTTTCCTAGACTATTTTCATATCTACACTTCACTTCATTAGTTAGAGCTTTAAAGTGGTTCTGATGCTACTTTCTGTCACTCATTATGCTCCAGCCTACTGAGCAGCAGAACAGACAGAGCAGTACATTCCCAGGAAAGCTGCAGCCTCTGGCGTGTAGCGGGAATGCAAGGTGACAAAGGTAATGGTGGGCACCACATGAGTATTGGTGGCCATTTTGACAGATGTATCAGCTACTGGTATTATCTACAAGGTTAGATAGTGGAGCTATAATTATGAACAAGACAAAAGTTTTTATCTCATTACAGTTGCCTAGACTCTCCATTCCAATAATTACAGGCTGTTGTTGTTCCTTGTGATTAAGCCCCTAGACTCTATCATGTGATTACTGTATGCCATTGGGAATTAGAACTTTTACATTTATAACAACACGGTTTCTCTTTGCAAAGACCAACTCTTTGTGTTAGACTTTCTTTGTATGTAATTGATCCAATAATGTGATTTGTACTCTGTGATCTTTAGTAACAACCCTAACACAGATGAATACGCTTCAGCCCCACAAATGTACCATTTTAGAAAGGTCTGAAGAAATTTTACTTCTTTATATTATTAAAACTTTTGAAAAGAGTCAAGTTTAACTGACTATTTTGCCTTATATTCAATTTGTCCTGAAGCTGGTGAATATTATAAGGCAAATTCATAAGCAGTTAGTTTGCTAACATGTAAGCCAAAAATAATTAGGAATACTAAGGATATTTTCGTTATGTAAATATTGACTTCAAAATAAGTATTTCAAGAAACAATTTTTAATTGCAAGTATGAGTATGAACTCTCTACATGGAAACAGTATTTTATAATAACAAAATGAAATACACTTGTGAAGCATTTTCCTTTTGCCGCAGTCTCATTTTCTCTATATTTTTCAAAACCAACTGTCATAGTTTATAAGAGAGATGGATGTTTTTGTGTCATACATGATGATCACACTAAGTAAGCAATCTGATAAGGCACAAGGGCTTCCGTCTCTGCACCAACACAGAGCTATCCAGGCTCAGCACCATGTCTGACACTCAGTAAAACCTGGGTAATTGGTAACTTCTGTTACTCAATATTTGACCACGTATATAATACTTGATTTTTATGAGAATCTAGAACTAAGAAAACTCTGTATCTTTAACAAAGAAATCATGAAACAATAAAATTCTAGGCGTAGAAATTCAATTTGTTTATGTTCAGATTTTGTTCCTTTCATCATCTACTGAGGTACTGATTTAGAGAGCCTAACCCAAAAAAAGAGGCATATGATTTTTTTAAATCTTGCCCTGTAAAGATGGGCAACTGTTCACACTAAACTATTTCCTTCAGAGTTTCTTACAGGTTAGTGAATTTTAGGTTATTACCCCAATGACACAGATTAAATTCCAAAGAACAGTACGGTGTTTTCACACACACAGGGATTCAGCACTCATCTCTCAGGTAGCCTTTCTTCTTTTCAAATCCCGGCCGTGGAGCAGACATTTTCATTATAACTCTGTAGCCATTGAGGAATTTCACTTATATTTAACAGGCAGACATAGAATTTTATATTTTTGCTAACAAAAGCATGATAGGAAATGGTCTTTGGAATGGGTGGCAGTTGACAGCTTCTGCAAACAGGCACGGTGATTCTGCAGCTGTGACAAGGCTTAACGCTGCAGCTCCATAGACTTATGCTGGCTGGGGGCCAACCTGCCTGTTAAAATTCAAAGAACCCATCTGGATAAAGCTCCCCTGAAACTGACCTGAATGGAGATCACAGACTGGCAAGTCCTTCAGATTCTAGGTATTATGCACCTTTTATTAAAAAACAGGCCATGGCATTGGTAAAAGAAAAATATTGTATTATCTATATAGACAGATTTCCCCCTCTATTGCAATCTATGTATAGGAAAAGATGGGAATCAAAATGAAATAACAAAAAAAAAAAATCCATAAAGACCTTTTATGTCTTGAACATAAATTATATTTATTTTATGCTTATGTTTATGGAAATAATTTTCCCAAAGATTCTCATTTAAATTAGGGATTTAAAGAGCATTATGTTAGGAAATGGGATGCTTATATGAATAAAAATGAATATTTTATTGCTCAGACAGTACTCTTCATAGATAATTATCAGCTTGAGGGAGACATTAGGTGAAAAGTTAGGAAACAAAATTATGTAAACCTTTTTGTTTAATAGCAAAGTAATTAACTTTTGGTGTGTTTTATTCCTCTGCCTTTAAGAAATGCAAGGAGAAGTTTCAGAAGGTTTCTTGAGCTAAGCCTTGGTGAGCTACCACGTGGGAAAGGCAGTATAGCTCTCTAATCTTTACAAGCCACTTCAGCCTGCCTTCGAGCAACATGTAAGTTTCCTAGGCTCCATAAATCATGCCCTGAGAGCCCCATTACATGACAGCATCAAGAATCAGGGGTCAGTTTTCTCACAAACAACCATACTTAGATGGCAGAATTCTGGATCATAGCAAGAGGTCTATTAGCTCTCATCTCAGAAAGCAACAAAACTCATCCCATTGTGATATCTCTTCTCAGTCAAGATAGGCTAGGTTATATGGTAGTATAAAATCAATTCAAACTCATTGCAGCTTATGTCAGTGGAGAAGTATTTCTTATACTACATGGGCATTTTAAGCACAATGTGGCTTGCATCCATGTTTTCTTACTGCTGGAACCTGGGCTGATGGAGCATGGTCAATCTGAAACATGGTGGGGTTTTGTGATAGAGGGAAAAGAAGAGAGGGTGAACTATAATCTTGCTCTGGAAGCTTTTGCTCAGAAGTGACATCTCACTTTTGCTTACATTTTATTGACTAACTAGAGGCCTGGTGCATGAAATTTGTGCACGGGGGGGGGGGTCCCTCAGCCCAGCCGGCACCCTCTCCAATCTGGGACCCCTGAGGGATGTTTGTCTGCCTGTTTAGGCCCAATCCCACCAGGATCGGGCCTAAACGAGCAGTAGGACATACCTCTCACAATCCAGGACTGCTGGTTCCCAACCATGCGCCTACCTGCCTGCCTGATTGCCCCCTAACCACTTCTGCCTGCCAGCCTGATCACTCCCTAACCACTCCCCTGCCAGCCTGATCGACACCTAACTGCTCCCCTGCCTGCCTGATTGCCCCTAACTGCCCTCCCCTGGCAGCCTGGTCACGCCTAACTGCCCTCCCTTGCCAGCATGATTGCCCCTAACTGCCCTCCCCTGCCGGCCTGGTCACCCCTAACTGCCTTCCCCTGCCAGTCTGGTCACCCCTAACTGCCCACCCCTGGAGGCCTGGTCGTCACCAACTTCCCTCCCCTGCAGGCCTGGTCTGCCCCAACTGTCCTTTCCTGCAGGCCTGGTCCCCCCAACTGACCTCTCCTGCAGACCTGGTCCCCCTAACTGTCCTCTCCTGCAGGCCTGGGTCCCCCCCAACTGTCCTCTCCTATAGACCTGGTCCCCCTAACTGTCCTCTCCTGCAGGCCTGGTGCCTCCCAACTGTCCTCCCCTGCCGCCCTGATCACCCATAACTGCCCTCCCCTGCTGGCCATCTTGTGGCGGCCATCTTGTGTCCACATGGGGGCAGCCATCTTTGACCACATGGGGTGGCCATCTTGTGTGTTGGAGTGATGGTCAATTTGCATATTACTCTTTTATTAGATAGGTTGGATGTCACATGAAGCCCTAGTTAACATTTTCTAAATGGTATAAAAATACTTTAAGTTATTTTTTTCCTGGCTTAATGTGTTTCTAGATTAGTAATATATTCAGGTGTTGGAGAGAAACGAATGCAAATTATTTCCAGAGAATGAACAATTTTTAAGATTTAAAGTCTATATATAAAAGTTAACTATATTCCTATAATTCAGTTATATATTATTAAAATAGAAAATTTAAAAATATTTTATTTAAATTAACATGACCTATGGAAATGAATTGAACTTAAGTCACACATTAGAAATATTATTTTAAAATATATAAAGACATTGACAAATATATAAACCCAGAGTAAAATTTATTTTCTTACTGTGCAAGACTTAATAATGTAATCATTTTACCCCACAACTTTCTTTGGAGTCAAAATAATCTAAATTTAAATCTCAATAGGCTTATTTTGGGGATTTCAGAAGCTGATTCTAAAATTTATACAAAATCCTCAAGGACCAAGAATAGACAAGACTTGTCTCTCTCTCTTGAGGACAAACAAGTTTGGAGGACTTACCTAAATAGATACAAAACATTAGTATAAGGCTATCATAACTAAAGCAGTGTGCTTTTGAAGTAGAGCTAGCAAGATCAATAGAAAAGCCAGAAGATCCAGAAATTCATCCGTAATATTTTGACACATTTATTACTTTCTTAGGGTTGCTATAGCAAGGTGCCACAAACAGAAGTTTATTTCTTCATAATTCTGGAATCTAGAAGTCTAAACTCAAAATGTTGGCACACCTGTGCTCCTGTAGCAGAAACCCTTCTTGACTCTTTCTAGCTGCTTATGATCTGTTGGCAATATTTGGGTTTTCTTGACTTGTAAGTGCATTCCTCCAATCCTTTGGCTTCAAATAACATTCCCTCTGTGTGTGTCTCTGTGTCTTCACATGACCATCTTCATTAAGACGACCTGTCATATTGGATTAAGGGCCATCCTACTTTAGTGTGACCACATTTTAACTAATTACATCTTCAATGATCCTATTTCTAAAGGTCTGAAGTACTGGGGAACACAATTAAACCCATAACAACATTTAAATAATTCTTTAAATTTTTCTTAATACATTAAATGTGTTTAGGATTCATGGCTAGTGTGGATATCTAGTGCCGGGGTATTTCTCAGCATCTAGAAGGATTCAGGAATCTGGAGAAGGGCTGTGAGTAAATTAATAAAGAGACTAGACATGAAATATAAATTTTGAAGGCATTTTGGGGAGCCAGAGGAGACCAAGCTTCAGTAACCAAGTTCTCCAAATCTCTGGACCCCTAGCTTTTTATTAACACAAATTGCCCTAAAGCAAAGCAGATATACATATCAAAGGTAAGATTTGGTATACAGTAGGCATTGTCAGGTTGGGGGAACTGCCTTCAGCTGTTCCAATAGCAGGCAATAATATATGCAGATTTTCAGGTTTGGGGAAATGCTTTCAGCTATTTCAGCAGGCAATAATATGTATCTTAAGCCCTGCTGAAGCCTCAAGGTCCACCAACCTTTTGATGAACTTCTTGCATTTATGACCTGCTGGAATTAGCCCCCAGCAATCTAGTGAGTGCCCTTAATGTTTGAAAGTGAGCATTTTTCAACTTGTTTACCCTATCTGCCTTCTATTAAGAAAAATCAGAAAGACATAGTATGTGTCTCAAACAACAAATGAAGTGATTTTAAAAATTGCATACTGATTCACCACAGAAAATGGGGCCAAAGAGAAATGTTAAAGCACTGTTATACTACCATCTATATATATATAAAACCTAATATGCAAATAGACTGAATGGCAGAACAACTGGTCGCTATGATGTGTGCTGACCACCAGGGGGTGCATGTGGAACATGGTGGGCATCAGCAGCAGGCAGCAGAGCACAGAACATGGCTGCCACAGCGGGATAGTGGAGCAGGTGAGTGGGGGTGCCAGACCAAGGCGGGGCACCGATCGCTGTCATTGGGGCAAGCTTCTGGTGGTTACTGAAGATTCTTTTCTCCCACCTGCCGCGGTCTCACCCGGCGCTTGCACCTGCTGCCAGCACTGGCCCTGCTTGCACCCCAATCACTCGGCGCCGTCAGTGGGTGCTAGCAGTGGCTACTGGCCTCGATTGCCCCTGAGGGCTTCTCCTCCTCTCCCTGCTCCTGAGGGGTGATCAGGGGCAGCAGCCACTGCTCTCACCTGCTGCTGGTGCTGGTCCCAATCGCTACACACTGTCATTGAGTGTGAGTGGGGCCGGCCCCATCAGCGAATGGGAGTGGTGGTAGTGGCAGAAGTGGGGCTGCTGGCTGGTGGGAGGGGCCAGGTGGGGGCATGGAGTATGGGCCAAGACCCGCCCCTGTGCCCACAGCAGCC
The DNA here is from genome assembly GCF_027574615.1 of Eptesicus fuscus. Taxonomy (NCBI): domain Eukaryota; kingdom Metazoa; phylum Chordata; class Mammalia; order Chiroptera; family Vespertilionidae; genus Eptesicus; species Eptesicus fuscus. The sequence goes on from NC_072477.1 coordinate 81,867,621, forward strand.
TCACGGCCCACAGTTCCTTTCAAGGTGCATGAATTCATAACCGGGCCCCTAGTTAAATAATAATTTGTCTCAATCTTCCATCTGCGAAAAAGATATAAGCAGTTTGTTGTTTGCACAAATTGAAATTTTACATGGAAGATAAGTGGATTATTAAAGAGGTTATTTCAAAGCTTTGGATATTAATCAATGTCATTATTTTTAGATGTTTTCTTAAAAAACCACAACAAGAATAATTTCAAAACAACAAAGAGCAACTAACCCCCTTTAGATAAGAACATATAATTAGAAGGAATGGAAGTGTACAGTTAGGTGAAACTTTTACATATATATGACATGTTAGTAGTTTTAGATTTAGCTTCAAATATATTTGAAAAAGAAAATTCACCACCCACTCATCCACCAACCCTACCCTGAATGAAATGAATTCTGATATTTCCTCATGCTCTCACCTCCTAACTTCATCACTGCTACTTAATTGCATTGTATTTTCCTGTTTTTCTTTCATGCACATAATTATAATGCCTTTTAGTGCTTTGCAGATCAGGTATATCCATTGATTAACTGAATTTAGTTTTTTTATCACTAAATTTAGTAAGCAATCCTGTTGCCTACATTCAATCTTAAGAATCTTTAGCACCCTCCCCCATTGGAATTGTCAATAATAGTATCTAAAAGTCATATGACATCAACCAACTTCTTTTTTTTTCCCACTTTATTGAGAAATAATTAACACACATCAATGTATGAGTTTTAAGGCATACAGCATGTGTGTTTGATTTACATATACTATGAAAGGATAAACACAATAGGTTCAGCTAACACCCATAATCTCATATAGATACAATAAAAAGCAAAATTAAGAAAAAGTTATCTTTGTGGTGAGAATTCTTAGGATTTACTTTCTTTACATCTGTCCTATATATTATCAGCAGTGTTAACTATAGTTATCATGTTGTACATTATTACATCCCTAGTACTTATTTATCTTATAACTGAAGTTTGTACCTGTTAACTGTCTTCCTCCAACTATCCCTTCTTCCCTCTCTGCCTTCTATAACCACAATCTTTTTCTATAGTTTAGGTTTTTGTTGTTGTTTGTATACTAGTATTTTAGAGTCCACATACAAGTGAAATTATACATTACCTGTCTTTCTCTGTTTGACTTATTTCATGTAGCATAATGCTTCTAGGGTCTATCCATGTTGTCACAAATAGTAGGATTTCCTAAATTTTTTTTTAATTTATCCTTTTAAAATTTTATTTTATTTTTGAGAGTATTACAGATGTCCCCCATTTCCCCTTTCCCCGCCTCCATCTATCTCCCACCCCACCCCAGGCCTTCATCTATTGTCTGTGTCCATGGGCTATACACATCTATATATATAAAGAGCCAGGGTCCATAACATCCAAAATGACTGAAGGCTCAACTGAATGCCAGGCTGCACGTGCAGCAGGCTCGGGTGGGCATGGACTGGCAAGCGGGCTGAACTACTGACCTCTAGGAGAGAGAGAGAGATGGGGCTGATCACCAGCTGCTGCAGCTGCTGGTGAGGCCTGGAGAGAAAAGCAAGGTCTGATCCGCAGCCCCCGTGGCAGTCAGTGCTGCATCGGCACTTCAGAAGTCAGTCCTGCAATCAGTGCTGGGTTGCCATGGTGACCCAGCACAGACTGCTGAGGCTGCGGGCGCTGTGACCCAGCACTGACTGCCTAGGGGGCTGCGAATCAGGTCTGGAGAGAGGCTTGGAAAGAGAAGCAGCGTCTGATCCGCAGCCTCCATGGCAGCTGTTGATCAGCCAATGCCTCTCTTTCTCTCCGGATCTCACCAGCAGCCATGGGGGCTGCTGATCAGCCTCGCCTCTCTGATCATGCCCAGAGATAGACCCGGCGATGATGACTGGCATAGAAACCGACCAATCAGAACCAAATCTGGATGAACTGCCAGGAGCCAATGGCTGCCTAGGAGGCGGAGCTTTTGATGCTGACTGGCATAGAAACTGATCAGTCAGAACCTAATCTGGGATAAGTTCTTTATCCACTCATCAACCAATGGACACTTAGGTTGGGTCCATGTCTTGGCTATTATAAATAATGTTGTTATGAACTTGGGGTTCCTTCCACTTTCTTAAAACAACAATAACAAAGTTAGCAGAGACTGTGATTTGAAAACAGCATTTTTAACATCATTTAAAAAAAATAGCCTTTCCTATTCCAGCTTGACTCTCTTTACTTTCTCTCAGGAGAATTTATGTTCTAATTACTTTATTTAAAAATATTTTAAAATAATATGCCTAAAATTATTCAAAAATGTACTAGTCTTCTTTCTTATTTAATGGGAAAATATTTCCACTGGTAAACTTATGCTTTGAAAAGCTATATTATCTTAATGATTATAACTCTAACAATATGTTTTTGTTTTGTTTTGTTTTGTTAATCCTCATCTGAGGATATTTTTCCATTTATTTATTTATTTATTTATTTATTTATTTATTTATTATTATTTAAAGTATTACAAATAGTAGTACATATGTCTCTCTCTTTTTTTTTTCCAATTGACCTTCCCCCAGCTTACCCACTGATTTTTAGAGAGAGTGGAAGGGAGGCAGAGCGACACACAGAAAGAAACATTGATGTGAGAGAGACACATCACTTGGTTGCCTTCTGCCTGAGCCCCAACTGGGACCAGGTGGGGATTCAGCCTGCAACCCAGGCGTGTGCCCTTGACCAGAAATGAACCCAGGACCCTTTAGTCCATAGGCCAACACTCTATCCACTGAGCCAAAGTGGCTAGGGCTAACAATATGTTTTTTTATTTTTATCTATGGACATTAGTTTACTATATCTTTTTGGAATATTTTACAATCAATATTACATCTTTGTAAACACCTTGGTCAAAGTTCTTTAATTTTTCTTAATTATCTTATACTTAAAGATGATAATATTATGTTTGAATATGTTGTTTTTTGTTTATTTCTTTGTTTTTAAAATAGTCTAGTTCTATAGAATATTGAGAAAAAAACCAACATTAGGAGAATTTCCCTGCCTGTAGTCAGGATTCCTTGATGCATTCAGTTAGTATATATGATTTAGTATTTGGTGGATCGTAATAGGTCTTGGGTAAGGTTTTTATGACAGAGATTGAAAGTATGGCCTATGCACCTGAGACGGTCATAGAACAAAAGGGGTAGGAATGCCGGATTAAATACATGACACTCAATTACATTTGAATTTTAGATAAACAAGGAATACTATATATTTTAGCATATCTCATACATTTTTACCATACTATGTTTGATGAAAATATTGTAATATAATATGAAAATATTATTCATTTACAAATGTCTTAAACAACTTTACTGAACAAGATGGGGAAAACTTGCTGACCTAAGTAACTTTGGAAATGAATAGAATGTCTAAGACTCAATGCAAAATAAAAAGCACTGTACTCTTGTTGGTCATTACTTTCCATGAGGATATAGGTTAACAGTTCTCACAATATACATGTACACTGGAATTAAGTGAATGGATGGTGGATGGTGGGAGCCAGGTTTATCACGGTTGGAGTGCAAGACTACAAATGAGAGTAAAAGGCTAGAAACATCATGTTAATATGTATGAGTTGAAGACATCAGTATGAACTCATGTTCATCTTTTAATATATTTATATGTACTTACATATGGAAATATTTATAGACATGTTTATATACAGAGGGTGATATACACAAATATATATCCCTACTTATTCATTAGTAATATACCTTAGAAAGATACCCCAGTAGCCACCATCACATTTGCTTTTCAGATCTTGATTTCTAATACTGTTCTATAGCAACAGGAACCAGAATTCTTTGTAGAAATGGCTGATTCAGGGATTCTGGCAGAAAATATACAAAATCAGCCTGAAACATCTTGAAATGCCTGACTTAAGAAAGTGCTAAGCAGACACATACACACACACAACAAAAATAGGGGCATGTCAAAGGAACATAGGAGCTCACTCACTGAAAGAGCTCCCAATGATTAAAGCTGGAGCAGTTTTACAAACAAACAAAGGTGGTGTTAGATTATAGTCCAAAATATAAAACCAATATCTATAACTCCACACTCATATAAGTGACTGAATAAATAAATACACGGAGAAGTGATAATTCTCCAAAACAGAAAAATTCTAGCATTGTTACAGTCCTTCAGGTTACAAGTTCAACATCAGTTTCACTGGATAAAATGCAAGGTGTACGAAGGGCAGCATTTTTTATTTTTTTATTTTTTGGAAGTACCAGAAATGAAACCTTTCCCTTGCCTTTGGCAGCTTTTAGAAGCTACCCACAGAGCCAAGGCATGTGGGTAGCTTCTAAGGGTCCGTGGCTCATGACCCCTCTCTTCATCGTCAAGCAAAACAACATTCTATCTCAATGACATTCTCTCACATTCACATCCTTTTTCTGACTTCACTCTACTTTTAAGGGCACTGGTAACTAATTGAACCAGAGAGATAATACAAGGAATTCTTATTATTTTTAGGTTAATTAAGTAGCAACCTTAAATCCCCTTTACCATGTAAAAGGAGATCCTGGATTTAGGACATGGCTATCTCTGGGAGGCTTCATTGTACCTATCATACTCTTCATGGAGTTGGAGCGTAACTCTGCACACTGTGATTGTGGTCTCTGCATAGTGACTTCCTTCCAAAGGGTACAATATGCAGAGAGGGATAAGAGAGTAATTTGCCTATTGAAGAAACCCCATCCATATTTCCTCAGCCACATTATAAAGGTTATTGTCAACAATCACGTCATATTGACTGTATACATCCTTTATTCGATGTGATGAAAATGGCACTTTACCTCTGTGGTCTTTTTCCCTGAAATACATAAGCTCAGATGAACCACACACAAAACAATGTGAGATAAATGCCAATTGAAGAACATTCTACAACATAGGCAATTAGTGCTTCTTAAAAATATCAAGGTCTAAAAATAAGGAAGGTCTATGAAGCTGTCACAGCCAAGAAGAGGCCAAGGAAACACAATGAATGGCTGTAGTCTATATCCGGGATGAAAGCCCGGGACAGAAAAGGGCCCTTGGGAAAACGAAGAAAATGTGAATGAAGTATGGACTTTAGTCAACAATGGCATGCATGGTTACTTATAACAAATGAACCTACTCATATGTAAGATGTTAATTAAAGGGGGAATTTGGTGTGGGTATGTGAAAACTTTCTGTACTATCTTCACAAATTTTTCATATATCAAAAACTGTTGTAAAATGAAAGGTGTGTTTTTTTAAAGTTATACAGTCATTATTATTCTGCTGGGGGAGCCAAGAGACGTGCCTAACCCAATTTAGAAAGCTTGTAAACATCACCTCCTCCCAGTGCAGTTACGGTAGCTTATGAAGAGAACATCAGTCTGGATGCTATTCCACATAGAATATTAACTCATGGATGGCATGTGGGAGTTAAACCAGGGCCGAAAAAGTAATGGCAAATGAGAAAGACTCATGAGACCAAGAGTTCAGTGAGAGAGTACTAAGTGAAAGACAGGAGGGTAGAAAGGACCTAAGGCATATGTAGGACCTGATGGTAAGGATTTTGAATTAAGTTTTGTCATAGAAGACAATGTATTTACAATGAAAACACAAAAACAAAGCTACAGCCTGCTTTAATGAGAGGCATATACTTCTGTCTAACCCACTGAGATTTTAGCTATTTCTGCTTGATTTGTATTAAAGAAATCATCTTCACCAAAGCAATGTATCACTTGAGAAACTAGGTTTTCATTATTCATAATTGTTTATTTCCTTCATTATTAGTAATCACAGCCCCAGCACAGCCAAACAGAGGTTGAGAAACAGCAGGCCTAGGGCTGGATGCATTTCAAAGCTTAAAGGACTTACTGACTGCACATCCTATATAATAAAGAGGTAATATGCAAATTGACCCTCATGCCCTCACAAGGTGGCCAACCCACGTCATCACAAGATGGCCACCCCCTACATTGTCACAAGATGGCTGCCCCCACATTGTCACAAGATGGCAGGCAGGGAGGGCAGTTGGGGGCAACCAGGCCTGCAGGGGAGGGCAGTTGGGGGCGATTGGGCCACCAGGAGAGTGGTTAGGGGGTGATGAGGCTGGCAGGCAGGCAAGTGGTTAGGAGTCAGCAGTCCTGGATTGTGAGGGTGCAGGCTGGGCTGAAGGACAACCCCCCACCCCAGTGCACAAATTTTGTGCACTGAGCCACTAGTTTAAGAATAATTTCTATTTGGTGATATAAGGCCTGTCAGTTTACCACCCTTATTTGTTCTGTAATGCCATTGTAGTAATCTTAATACTAAGAGGCATGGAATTTAATTTAGATAAATTAACAAAATGAATAATGGGTTCTGGAATAAAGATTGAAAACATTTAAGAAAATGAGTAAAAGAATGAAGAAAATATCATTCTAAGTTCAAAAAGTAGTTCTAGGTGTCTAGAATATCTGGTATTACAATATTTCACAAACCTCAAGTTCTAAATGTATGTTCTGAGATGGAACATGATGATTCATGCCAGTGTTCTTGCTCTACCAACACCTGTTCAAGGGTTCCCAATATTGGAACTGCCCTTGACCTTCAGTGGAATGCCTTTCTTCACATGATTTGAAGACTGGGGGTGCGGGAGCTAGGGAGGGCAAACAGAACATTAAATAACATTCAGAAATATAATCCCTTTTTGCATTGAAAGCCAATAATGTATGTGTATATAATGTATAAATATGATTTATGTATATGTGTATTACACATAAATTTGCATATACTTATCATTAGAAAATCTTTTTACTATTTCTCTGTCATGACTAGTTACTGGATTTAGAAACATTGAATTACCATAAATGGTACTTTGTCTGGAAGGATTTCTTAAATTTGTATATTAGTGAAGTTCTGTAGGAATAATTTTTGTATTAGTGGAGTTCAGTAGGAATAATTAATCTACTTGTACTGGATATATAAAGAAACAAAAGCCATTTAAATTGGGGAGGGCACCAAAATTCATTAAATACCTGGTATTAATATTTTTTAAATGAGTCCATGATGATTTTTGCCCCAACAAACAGGGCAGTCTTTCTTTTCTGGGAATATTTAATAATGCAGTTGACTTTTAAATTTCTTCCTTGAAGTTAGACGCCTCTGTGTGAGTTTTCTTTTCTTTTCCCCTATGTCTGTAGCTCCTTGTTTGTTTAACCACAGTGCATTTCCTTTAATATTTCGGTGCTGTTTATTGAGACACTTTAATTTGTTTCCCTTCTCTTTGTATTTGTCTTCACCAGGTGTTTCTTGACTTGAGCATACTTCCCACATGATAAAATTAAAGGTCTAATTAATGCCTTTAAGGACATTGGTGCACAATTCAGCACCTAATTTTCTGCAGGGGATGTATTTAGGTGTTTAACTAGGTGGAACTGTGTGCTAAAGATTTCATTTGCATACAAAGTCCCTCTTATTACTTTGTAAACACTCTTCAATACAGAAACAAAGAATGTGTTCACATTATTTAGTATACACTTTTCTAGCAAGCAGAATAGTAGAGAAAATAAATATATCTAAGCTATATTTCATCAGAGAAGAAACAAAAATCCTTTTAGGTGAGGTGTTGAAATATGAGGTCCATTTCTTTGGAGCAGTGAGGATAATACTCAGCATTTGAAAATTGAGGGGGGCACCTGCAGATGCATTGCATGGAAAAGCAAATGCTTTGAAACACAACATCGGAGATGTAGAAGATTTTAAGAAAAATATGGCGTCACATCAAGCACAAAAAGGAGCACTAAATCACCACCAGGCAAGTCCTAGCAGAGAGCAGACCAGGAGACAAAACTCATTCATCTCTCCTAGGCTACAAAAACTGGGGAAGGCACCATCTACATAAAGGCTGGACAGTGTTTCTAATCTCATTTCACTTTCCATCTACTTTAAAACATAAATATTGTGGATGCCTTAGATATTATTACTAATAAGATATTTGCTTGATTATTAGCAAATTAAATCTATTAAAACCTGCCTTTCACACTAGTGTCCTCAGGGACATGATTTATCAGATATGGGGATACATTTTTAGCCCAATTTCTACACCCTCTCTACAAAACCATAATCTTTATCAGCACTTCACTTTTGACATGATATTTTGACTACAGATATTTTCTCAACACATGTAAAACGTTAGTGTTGCCCAGACAAGGAACAAAGTTTAACAGGCAAGGAAGACTTTATTCAAGGATGTTGTAATAAGGCCTAGAGATCAGAACTCAGCCTGAGCTCAACTCCAGCAAAACAAAACGCTGGAGTGTTTTTAAGAGCTGGTTTGGGGGGAATCACAGGCCATCTGCATTTGCTAACCAACTACCTAAAAAAAGGTAAACTTTCTTAGATCTTTATTATAGGAAGTAGCTTTACAACTTGGAGCAAGACACCCCACAAAATTAGGCTATCTTCCCATAGAAACTGGGATGTAGGCATTATGTCTTCCTTGATGTTTATATCTCAAAGGGATGTCCATGGGTCCTTGAGAAGATGGTCCATGTTGTAAAACTGGCAAGAAATCTTAAAAAGATTTACATCTCAAAAGGCAGAGAAGTTACAATGACAGTTTTCTAAAGTAAATAGTCTAAGAAAAGGGAAGTCAGTGATCTAGAGGCAGGAAGTAGCCTATCTTAAGTTTAATCAAACTGAAGGGACAATCTGGTTTGTGGTGGGGATGTGGGGGGACTGGCCACACAGAGTGGGAGATGCTTTGGAAGGGCTTCAGTAATAGCTGAGGCCACATGTTGAGTGTGCTTGGGTTGGTCGTTTGTGCAGGCTGAAGTCAGCCATTGTGTGTGGTTTCTTGGGAAGGGCTCCTATGCATGATGAGGCTGGCCACCACTTGTACTGTGCTTGGCACCTTTTGGGAATGGTTGCTTTGAGAGCAAGTTTGGCTGTCATGTGTTGCAGGTCTGCAGTCCTCGGAAAGAGGAGTGGGCCGGCCGGGATGAGTGGGTTAGGCTGGGGAGGGATCTCACAGGAATGCCAGGGCTGGGTGAACAGTGATAGCCAAGTTAATGGAGAGTGACAAACTTGGTACCTCCCTGCACTGGTCCAGACAGGTGGAAGAAGAGCAAAACAAAAGAAACAAAGAAACAATGGCGCCTGCCTGCATTTGAGTCCCCAAAGAGAGTTCCCAGTGACCGTGCCCCTCCAGCACTCACAGGAATGTCAGTCTCAATCGAATTCCTCCCCATAAGACCCACGTGTTTCTCAAGCTGCTGCCCTGGAGTGAATGAGTTTGTACATGAATCATTTAAAAGCTGTATCTCCGTCTTCCACGGCCCTTCATCTCTCTCGGATATAATCTCCACTATTTTACAAAATTAGATATTATGGGAACTCCCCTTCCATGCACAGGTTCTTTAGGCTTTGGGAGCCTGGTGTGGGGCTCAGCTTGCCTGTTCCTCACAGCAGGGCCATTGCAGCTGTGATGTCCCTCCCATCTGTAAATCACCATGCTGTGAGTCTGAAACCTAACCAGATGTGCCTCTGCCCCTCCTACCCATCTTGATGTGGCTGCTTCATTATATCTTTAGTTATAAGAATTCTGTTCAGCTAATCATTAGATGTAGATGGTTCTCAACCATGTTTGCTGTATATTTAGTAGTAATTTGGGTGTGTTCATGGGAAAATCTGAGTTCAGGATCTACCTAATCCACTACCTGGAGCAACTCCCCTTTACTTCCAACGGCATTCATTTCTTCTATGAGTGAAATCTTGGACACCAGACATTTCTACTTCCTCTTTCTCGGCTTCTATGTCCCTAGGGAATGAACACTGATTTCAACTGTCTCACAGCACTTCAGACTCAAAAATTACACGTTTTCTAGGAGAGTATATTTGCTACCCATCTCAGGCCCCTACACATACCCTGGCCTTCCTAGTATACTGCCACACAGTTGTAACTGCTCACATCCATTATGCGGGGCTTAAGTATTTTTGATCACACTTAAACTTAAGTGTGAATTTTCTCCAGGTACAAGTCTCATTGAATAATTAGTTTGTATTTTTCCACTATTTTTGTGTGGTTCTGCATTATTTACAGACAAAATAGTATGAAAATTGGGTAATAAGCGACTGCTCTGTTCCTCCCGGGCCTACATGCCTCTATCTAACAATTGATAGAAAATTCTGGGTAACAACTTTCAGAAGAGATTTTCATGATCTTACCACTTAACCCTTCTATTTTAGGAGTTCCTTATTGAGAAAGCTATTTTCAAAGAATAATAATCCAATGGAAGCAAAATCCCACTTTATTAAGTGCTAGGGAAGTACTCACTTCCCAGAGCAGAGCTTCCATAATCATGGACTAGAGGTCACTATTTCGCTGTGCTCTCCTCTCCCCTTCCTCTAACAACTAAGAGAGCCAGGTCTTCTAAGCAACCTCTGGCATCACCTCTTCACTCTGTTGTGCGTGAATGACGGAGAACAGATAGGAGAGGACAGGTATGGTCAGGCTCTGCCCCCGTGAGCTTGCGCTATGGAGGACATGAAGAACAAGAGAGAAACTGCAGATAGGCTTTGCTATCTAAGGCAAAGGAATGATACTATTTAGTAAAACATGATTAATCTTAGAAATCAGGTTTTGTGTGAATATAGTAAAAGTTTAAATAAACAGTGTGGAAGGAGCATGGGAAAGAGAACAGAAGTGTGAAAGATGCCTTCTGGTGAAGATCGAAGAAATGTGAAAAAGAAGGAATTTACCTTCTCTACCACCTGGCATATAACAGACACTGAATATATATTTGTTAAATACAATTTAATTTTTACATATTTCAACATTTGTATGTATGAAATGATTTTGAAAAGCATTTCAAAAAGTAATTAAATCACCTTTGAAATTTTAGTCTGAGAACTGTGTTGTTGTTGTTGTTTTTAACTTTTCAATTACAGTTTACATTCAATATTATTTTATGTTACTTTCCGGTGTACATCATAGTGATTAGACAATCATATACTTTATAAAAGTGGTCCCCTGATATTTCAAGCACTCACCTGGCACTGTACAGAGTTATTACAAAATGATGTACCATATTCCCTATGCTGTACTTAATATCTCCATGACTATTTTGTGGATACCAACTTGGACTTCTTAATTCCTTCAAGTTTTTCACCCAGCTCCCTAACCCTCCTCCCCTTGGCAACCATCAGTCTGATCTTTGTATCTATGAGTTTGTTTCAATTTTGTTTGTCCATTTATTTTGCTTTTTAGATTCCAGTTATAAGTGAAATCATATGGTATTTGTCTTTCTCTAGCTGAATTATTTAGCATAATACCCTGTAAGTTCATCTATGATGTCACAAGTGATAAGATTTCATCCAAGAACCATATTTTTATATAATTTCCTGCTTTGGGAATTTATTCATTAATTCTTCTTAATTAATTATGCTCTGGACACAGATCACTCAAATCCAATTATTTCTTGTGTTGGGAAGTACTGAGTTATCTAAAGCCCTGTGTTTGTATAGACATACTTTGTGGTTGCCTTTCAAAATCAGGTTCTCTTGTAAGATAATCTTGATTAAAAGGACTAGAAAAGTAAAGAGGAGCTCATTTTCATTAAGAAAATATTTTAGAAGCTTCTAAGGACAAATTAATATGATTACAGTTCATCTCCATAATCTTGTACATAACCAATATTTGGTCAATATCCATAAATTATTAGAATATCTTCACATTCCTCTGATGAAATTATGACATCTCTATTTTTCACAGTATTGTTTAGTAGAAAAATATAGGAAATAAGAGTAACCACAACAATAAAATTATACTGAAGCATAATTTCTCATGTGGATAGATTCAATAAGCAACCACATTTCAATGGGCAGGCATCTACATTTATAGTATCTGGTATATTCACTTTGACCTCAGGTTGCACAGGTTAGTTCCCATCCAATCCTCTTAATATATGTTGTTTTGTAGGTCAAAGGTCAGCTAAGCAGCAAGGTAGAGTGCCTTCCAGTGGAGAGGAACTGCCTGGGCCCCCTGTGGGAGCATAGGTGTTTTTATCCAGGAATATGGTTCTGACTGCAAAAATTGATGTTGAGACAGGCTGAAAGAAAAACAAACATGAGTAAAAATAAACTGAGTATTAAAAAAACCAAAAGTACCATATTTGAGTATTTATTATATGCCAAATTGGGTTTTAACAGCTCCATTTTAAAAATAGAGAAGTTTAAATGCCAAGAGTTTCATGCAAGATCACACAGCAATCAAAAAGCAGAGCCTGGACTTGGGCCCAACTACTTTGCATTTCACAAACCAAGCCCTTTCTTCTTTGCCACACTGGTTCTCTTCTAGAAGGCCCTGGAATAAGCAAGTTCCAATTTGGACCATGAACAAAAAAAAATACTGGAGATTACACTTTATGTGATATTTTGTGAAAAACATACATGTGTCTGGAGGAGCTTAAAGAAATAAGTTCATCTGGTTAGCTTACAGGATTTCAAAATTGCATGTCTGCCAATTAAATCAACATATATACCCCACATTTTTTATTGTTGTATTCCCTATAATGAAAAACACCAGAAACTACTATATTTTAGAAACTAAAGCTAGTATCCCTGACTCCTCTTTTACTCCTACTACCCTTTATTATATTGACAAATTCTATTTAGATTTTCTTAATCTAAAACCTGGACATTTCTTAATGATCTCCATTCTACTACATTGTTTAGGAAAATTATCACCTCTGGATTACTACAATTACATCCAAACTGTCCCTCCCTTACTTGTGTCCTACCCATGCTCAGCACATCTCCGATTCTTCATCCTATAATTCAGAATGATTTTGTAATGCTAGTTTTATCAGGCAACTTCCCTGTTTATATTTTTTCTCAATTCCTCTCAGTGTAAAATCCAAATGGTATAGTGCACAGTAAAGATGCAAATATGCCTCACATTCTCTGGTATGGGGAGAAAAATTCAGTGATTGACCAGGGTAGAGATGACCAGTTCAGGTTTGAACATCCTTAATTGAAGTGCTGATGGGACATCGAGTTGGAGCCATTTTTCTGGCATTTGGATATATGTATCTTCACTAGTCCTTCCTCTCAAACAAGAAAGAAACCAGGACAACTTATTCACAAGAAAATACAAGTAATACAGTTATCACCAGGAGCATTTCTTTGCACTAAATAATTTTGGGAAAATATTAATTCAGACATATAAAGTAATTTCAAAACATGCATCAAGCATAGCAGAACTGAGTTGGAAAGATGTTTCTAAAGGGTGAGTCTTGGCCCTTCAAATCATGCTGCTTGTGTATTTCATGTGTGGTAAGAGGTGCTGGTGTCAGAGAAACACTGGAAAATTCACTGTGGCTGAAACATGCAAATCAGCACAGAACGTTTGCCGGAGGGTAAGTCAGAGCAATGCCACTGAGGTAGCCTGCATATGTATATCTCATTGCTGACATCCTGAGCTCTGTTAATCAATTCCTATTTGAGATAAAATCCATCTGCTTGTATCTCAAAAGACTAGATCCACAGAACCGTTACTAAGATATTTCATAGATGCTCTCCAAGGACTTTAACAGTCAGAACAACAGGAAATTTACCAAATCTGTACAGCAAACCTGAAGAAAAGGTTAAGCAAAATTCAGAATCCTCCTTCACAGTCTGCAAATTTTGATAAATAGTGTCACAACTTTGTCCACTGATTTCTAGAGATTTGATTCATTGTAATGCTATCTGGGTTAATTGGACTTATAAGAGGTACTAATTCCTGTGCCTGAAAATAATATATTTCAGAATTTCATTCCCGCATTGAATATTCCCTCAGTATTTAAGAAGCAGAGCCTCTCTGTTCGGAAAACTAAACAAAAAATATCAAGATAACAGGATGGTGGGATTTTTGTTTAGAAAGAAGCACTACAGTATTTGGCTCACAATTTTATGCACAGAACTCCCAAGGGCTACCTTTGACATCTTTACCTTACATTGTTTCTCTCCTAAATCATGGATAATAGAGACCCCAGGCATTATGGAGTAAACCCCGAAGCTCACTGCACACAGACTCTAAGAGTTGTCATTTTCATGGCTCAGCCAATAAGAGAAGTGAAACTCATGCCATTATTTGACTTACTTAAAATGTATCCTTTTCATGTTTGAAGGTCTAATATCCTGTATATTTGCAATTATTTAGCCCTTAGCATTCTCCTTGAAACGGTCCTCCTCTGCCTATTTCTCCTCTTGTTCCCTGTGACTTATTTTACTCCATAGCTTCTAGCTATCCCTCAACCACAAAGGTAGTTGAAGCAACATCCAAAAATACCAGCTCCCAGGAGCTGTTCGTCCTGTGCTTAAAGTATAAAACAGGTCTCAAGCCTGGGTAATAACTGAATTCATGAATCTCAATTCCCAAATGACATTAATAGCAGCCTAGAGCAGGCAGCAGAGCTATGCTAATTTCTGCAGGTAATGCGTGAAAGCAGATAGGGAAAGCTTGAAAGGTCAACATCTGCTGTCATGCAGGAGTGTTGCAAAATGTGATTGGCCAGTAAATGTCAACACCATGTTCTAAAATCTACATGCCACCCTTTCAATTTAATCTTCGCTAGCAGCCCAGCTAACAATCATGCAGCATGTTTCAAAAGCCCTTGAATTCTAAAATGGAATTGTGTGATTGCATTCCCATGGCAATAAGACACCTGTAAATTACAAACTTGTCATTTAATCAGCATAAATGTAGGGAGTTTGTGCAACCACTGCGAATTTTTTTCATATCTATTTTCAGGGAAGGCTGAAGACCTCTTAATGATTATATACCATAACAGACTACAGGCCTAACTGTTGCCATGGTATTACATACTTCTTTTCTTTTAAAGAAGTGACTGGAATGTAGAGCAGATAATGAATCTAATGATTGTCCTCTGCTCCACAGAGATGCGCTTTATATTCTCTCCCTTTTGTGCTCTTCCTTCTTTTCACCCCAGACTGGGTTCACAGGTATGCATTTGTTCAGGGACAAGAATGGATCTCAGAGCAACCTCCACCTTATAAAAAATAAATATAAAATCATCTGCTGTGGGAAATGTCTATAACAAAAAGGGTATCTGTAAAAAGCATAGAAAACAAAATTTACATTTATCACATAAACTAGAGGCCCAGTGCACAGATTCGTGCACCGATGGGGTCCCTCGGCCTGGCCTGCGCCCTCTTGCAATCCGGGACCCCTAGGGGGATGTCAGACTGCCAGTTTCGGCCCGATCCCTGCAGGCCAGGACAAGGGACCCTACCAGTGCACAATTCCATGCACTGGGCCTCTAGTATGCATATAAGATCTTGGGTTAATCTCTTCCTGCCCTCCTACCTCCCCCCTTCTTTCTGAGATTCATCAGTCCATACCATGTTTCCATGCCTGTGCATTGAGCATCTGCCCCCTGGTGGTCAGTGCACGTCATAGCTACCAGTCGAATGGTCACTTAGGCTGTTTTCCTGACTCCACCTCAAGTACTCATTTTCCTACTCAGTCCAAGTGACATTTTTGCATCTCTTAAAATGACAGTAGATACATAAATTTGAAATGAGGTATTTTCCTTCTTCTTTAAAAGGAAATGGATACAGGCACACATCTTCTGAGTTCCTGCTTAGTATCTACAAGTTATACTAGAACTTAAATGTGTGCTCACATTTAATATGTAGGTACTCCTGTCTGGGTCTACAAAAGTTTTGACTTTGAAAAGTGTTTTAAGAAGGAAAAGGATCACAAGATTGAAAATACTGAATTATCATATAATTCTTTGATTTCATTGACAAATACAAATCTAATGTCTGCCTAACAATGAAGGTGTAAAAATGCTATTTCTTTTGTTTTAGTGATTATATGCAATAAAGGTGAAGTAATGGTGAACGATGCCCACCTCTTACTCTACTCAAACCCTTTTTAAGCACATACACAACTGGGCATAGCTTTCCATGAAGTAGTTGGGCAGTTTTCAGTAATGCTAAGAAACATATTACTCCAGGGGTGTTGGCTCCCTGATGTTGGCTGTGGGACCCTGGGCAAGATGAACCATACCGGTTGTCTCTTGCCAGTTTATGTCTAAGTCAAAAATATGAATGACCAGTGAGGACTTCACTACCCTTCCATGCATAACCTAGTAGATGCTATGTAGCTATATAGTTTAATGGACCAATAAGAATACGGTCTCATTTTATAGATAGCTTAATAGAAGAGCCATACATGGGGCAGAAAGTGACTAGGACCATTGACCACTATACAATGGCATCAGCAAAATAGTGCCCAAGACAACCAGATAGAGCCATATCGTTCAATCTGATAAAGACTCTGACTTTCATTTTCAGCAACCAACAGTAAGGCTAGTTTCCAATTCAGGGGTATTGGACAGTTTCCAAACCAAGACTTAAATCTTTGAGCAGATTGAAAAAGGACCTCTTAGAACCCACCACCACACAGCAAGTGTTAAAGAAGTCTTCAGTGTTTTGGGGAAGTCACCAGTGCTAACATGGTTATCTCAGCAGTAGCATCTGACTTCCTACTGGAAAGCAAGGTCTAATGTTGAACTCAATCTCCTCCAAAGAGTAATCATTTTAGAAACACATGTCTTCTCCTCATTAGAATAGAAACTAGACACCAGGACTTTGATTTATGTCTTCAGTGAAGATTTTAGCTCAGTGCACGTCCGAGGGCCCTCTTTCAAATGGATGGCAGGCAGGACAGGGAATTTTCAGTTCCAAGAGCGTTTGATCATTGTGCTGCCTTCCTTCCCCACATTCAGTTTATCAGAGTAATTCCCCATGGGGCTTTCACAGACTGAATTGGCAACTATGAATTTTCAATGACTCCAAATAAAGCACAGTGACATGTCCTCTCACCCTTCCAAATGAAAAAAAGTACACTAAGTCCATTAGTCACCAAAATCATGATCTGTTATATGACTGTACTTTTCCCTTTTTGCAAAGTGAACTTTGGAAAAAAATTCCACTAAATTAGTTTATTTTACAGTGATAATCTGTAAAAAAGTTATGAAAACCTGCCAGTGTTGAAATTGCCCAAACAGCCTCTGTGTGTTCTTCCCTTGACACTGAATACTTATTAATGCATTATAAAACTTGATCTGCAATATTTTCAATGTAATAGTTTATTATAAACACTATCATATCTCACATGTTACCAATTCTTTCCTACATGCTGGTGATTTCTATAGTTGTGACATCTCTTTTTCTTAGTACCATCATAAAACAACCACAAAACAACCACAAAAGAATTTCACTTTAGCTATCTTGCAGGAACCTTACATTCACTATATACAAAATAAAATTAAGTGCTTTTTTCTTTCCTTTATTTTACACTAGAGGCCCAGTGCACAAAAAGTTGTGCACTTGGGTTGGGGAGGGGTCCCTCAGCCTAGCCTGCACCCTCTCGCAATCTGGGACCCCTCAGGGGATGTCCGACTTCCCGTTTAGGCCCTATCTCACAGGTATCTCTGATATGGAATCAGGCCTAAACCAGCAGTCAGGCATCCCTCTCACAATCCGGGACTGCTGGCTCCTAACCGCTCACCTGCCTGCCTGCCTGCCTGATCACCCCTAACCACTCTGCCTGCCTGCCTGATCATCCCTAACCACCTCTGCCTGCCTGCCTGCCTTATCACCCCTAACCACTCTGCCTGCTTTCCTGATCACCCCTAACTGCTCACCTGCCTGCTTGATTGCCCCTAACCCCTCTGCCTGCCTACCTGATCACCCATAACCACTCACCTGCCTGCCTGATCTCCCCTAACCACTCTGCCTGCCTACCTGATCACCCCTAACTGCTCATCTGCCCACCACTGCCTTGGCCCCCATCTCCACGGCTTCATTTGGAAGGGCTTCCAGAATCATGTCTGGAAAGTCATTCAGCTGTCTGGTCTAATTAGCATATTATGCTTTTATTATTATAGATGTTGTCGCACTTACTGATATTAACTTACCTAAAGCAAGAAACTGGAATTATCTTTCTACCTTCTTTTAGACCATTTCCCAAATACAAATGGTAGCAAAATATTGACATCAGAAATCCATGTATAACTTACCTCCTTTTCTCCATCCTTCTGCATTAGACCAGACTATGTTATGGTCCATAGACTACAGGGAGGTGATGATGATGATTGCTGTTGCATTAACATCTATAAGAAATGGAAAAATAGCCACTGGGAAACAAGTATTTCTATGGTATAAAAATCTTTACTTCTGAAACAATGTCAGGAAACTGTTAATAAGTGGTATAGGCTATAAATTTATCATGTAATTATGCTAGAATAATTTAATGTGAAGCCAGATACAATTCTATTTTAAATAACCAAATACTAAGTAAAGGCAGGGAAAGGAAGAGATGTCCCAGGTTAAAATCATTGAATCTTATTCAAAATTATTGAGTATTTTAAGCCACAAACCTTGGTTACAACCTCAGTAACTAATGGTCACCATCTCATGGCTTTAGTTTCTGGCATTTATATTAAGTTCTAGATAAAATACAAGCAATTTTTTTTGTTTCTTTATTTTTCTTCTTAAAATTCTCAGTTTTTCTTCTCGCTTGCTTATCATTCCTCTTCTTCCTCTGAAACTCATCTGAAGTATGCCTTTCCAAAAGAACCTTTATTCATTACATTTATCTTGCTCTTTCTCCCTACTATTATTTCTGAGATGTTTTTCCTCTGATAACATTACACAGGAGTAGTCTGGGGGTCTTCCATAATAGAGGATATATGATCAATGTATAATATTTGCATTTATTACTTATATCTGAATATAATACATTATTTCAAAAAATAAATAGAATGTATCTTGAAGAAAGAGGCCCTTTTGACAGTTCATACAGTATATATGCAACTTCTTTTTTCATATGTGTGGCTCCTGAAAGGTTGGAGTCACTCAAGGAAATAGGCAGATGCAGCAAGCAAGAGGGGAGTTTATTAGAGGGAATGGGGGATGGAGCCCCAACCGGGGAAGGTTAGGACTCAGTCTCCACTGTCCTTTGGATTGAATTTTATATGCAAAAACCACAAGGGGAGGAGGCTGGGGGATGTAAGTGTTCTAGTCTGATTAGATGGAGTTCATTGTCCTTCAGACCAATTAGTGCTGGCCGTCGAGGCTCTGGGCTGTAAGCGGCCATTGTTATCAATGGCCTGCTGTCTCACCCTCCAGTGCAGCTGCCTCCTATTGTGCTGGATAGGGTGACCGCTGGCTGTTCCATGAAATGAGGCTGGGGCCACTTTTTTGTTTAGGACTTTCTAGTCCGCCTGAGTCAAAGTCCTCTGCTGGCCTGTCAGCTCCTTTATTAACATACTTTCTGAAAAATAATGAGTGGGAGTTAAAAGCAGACATATCTACGCAGTGTGAATGAGGTTAGGCCATCTAGTTAAAGGGTTGAGGTAGTTTCACCTTTTAAAAAGTCTTAAAATATAAAGAGACTAATGTTGGCTGAATGGTTCATAACAAATCTACTTTGCTACTGCTTTATATAAAACTAGAGGCCCAGTGCATGAAATTCATGCACTCAGGGTAGGTCCCTCAGCCCAGCATGCACCCTTTAGCAGCCCTCAGGGGATGTCTGACTGACAGCTTAGGCCCGCTTCCCCTGGGGAGCGGGCCTAAGCTGGCAGTTGGACATCCTTAGCGCTGCTGCAGAGGTAGGAGAGGCTCCTGCCACCTCCGCTGAGCTTGCCAGCTGTGAGCCCGGCTTCTGCTGAGTGGTGCTCCCCCTGTGGGAGCACAATGACCACCAGGGGTCAGCTCCTGCATTAAAGTATCTGCCCCCTGGTGGTCAGTGTACGTCATAGCAACCAGTTGTTCCTCTGGTCAATTTGCATATTAGCTTTTTATTATATAGGATAGAGGCCCAGTGCATGGGTGGGGGCCAGCCAGCCTGCCCTGATGGGGACCCCCAATTGGAGTGGAGGACCCTGCTGGGTGGCGGAGCCAGCTGGGGCAAGGGGCTGTGGTCATTCTGGTCATACTGGTCATTCTGGCTGTTCCGCCATTTCAGTCACTGGGCTTTTATTATATAGGATTATTCCATAGAATATGCATAGAGAGAATGATGACAGCAGCACCAGAGTTGAACTAGAAGATGGAATCTGGGTAAATTTCCTACCTTTTTCTCTTTCATTCAAAAGAACTAAGAAATTGGTTAAAATTGACAATTTTGATGAGATAGTACTTATTTAGAACTAGTGGCATGGTGCACAAAATTCATGCATGCATAGGGGGGTGTTCCCTCAGCCCAGCCTGTACCCTCTCCATTCGGATATCCCTCTCGAAATCTGGAACTGCTGGCTCCTAACCACTCACCTGCCTGCCTGCCAGATTGCCCCTAACTGCCTCTGCCTGCCTGCCTGATCACCCCTAACTGCCCTCCCCTGCTGGCCTAATCTTGCCCCCAACTACCCTCCCCTGCTGGCCTGATCTCGCCCAGTCTCTGTCTCTTTTTGTTTTTCTCAGCAGTCTTCCAGGCCTCCCTGCCTTCCTGTGTCCCTCTTCTTCTTTCCTGGCTGGGAGGGGGCGGGGCCAGTGGGGGCCACTCCACCCTCTGCCTGCTCTTCCTTCCATCCAGGCCTCTTCAGGCCCAATCTGTTTTGTTTCCTCATTCTGAGAGAGGCTCCAAGAGCGACCTGGGAGAGAGGGAAAGAAAGGGATAAAAGGCTGTGAGCTGTTGGGCACTGTGTGTGTCTGTGTGAATGTGCGGTTGTGAGTGAGTGTGAGTGCCAGGCCTGTCTCCCCCATCCCCATCTCTGCTGCCACAAGCCCCCACCCACCAGAGCCTGCTGTGCATGCAGCCTGGGCGTTAGATTGAGTCTCCGGTTGTTGCGGTGTGGCGGACCTAGGGTTTTTATATATTAGGATGTGTTTAAGTGCCATCCATTTTCCCATATTTCCTTCATCAGCTCATTGTACATTTCATTTTCCTATTCACTAAATAGAATATTAAACTTATTCTATAAAATAAAATTTGATATTGTAGAAGCTCATTGTAAAAAATCTCTTATGCAAATGTGCACACACAGGTGCACATGATAGCCTAAATATGAAACAAAAGGAATGACCCCAGATTAAATTGTCAAAATACCACCAGCTATGATTTTAGTCTGCTACAGTTTAGATATAATTTCAAGAATCCTGTCTTCTTTTCTCATTCAGTAGGAAAGATTGAATGGGTCTCCTAACTATACCGATGATAAGAAGGCAAAGATAAACCAGAGAAGTCATTCTTGCCTTTAGGGATTCACCTGGTAAATTGCTGCTTAAAGAGTGCTGTCAATAAGTTAACTTCTTTACTGTCGGGAGCAATTCTCTGCTGGCGGTGAGATGGACAAGATGACCTAATAGATCTTTTTTTTTTTTCATCTCAAGATCCAAAGTTTCTTTGCAAGGAATTGTGACTAAAAAACAGAAACAGTGTTTTAAGGCCTGTCCACAAGTTCTTAACTAAAAAAAGCAAAACAAACTTGTATTTTATTATATTCTTTCTTTAGTGAATTATTCTGAAGTTTCTAAAAATAATCCTTTACTTATATATTGCATTGCTGTATTTATTTTAAAAATAAACACAATGGCAAAGAGATATTTAGAACCCAACATTATAGGGTGAAAATATTCTCTTGTATCTTTTTTTTTTTTTTCTCCTAGCACTCATGTTACCTTAAATGGAAGATTTTTCTCTCTTCTACTTATGTATCTTTTAGTCAGCAGAGAGATAAAGTGAAATGGTTAAAAGCACAGACTTTAAAAGCAGGTTGAGTTTTTTTGTTTTGATTTTTAGTTTTTGTTGTTTTTTTTTTTAGACACAACAGAGTAGATGCCCAGTAGTCAGAATGTCAAAGCTTTTTCTATTTTGCATTTATTTATTGTTTGAAGTATTAAATATAGTATTTAATTTTGGTTCTTTATTGTTTGAAGTATTAAATATAGTATTACATCTCCTTTTTCACCCATAGACCTCTCCCCAGCCACTCCCACCCCCAGGACATGCCCTCACCCCCCTAGTGTCTGTGTCCATTGGTTATGCTTATGTGCACGTATACAAGTCCTTTGGTGACCTCTTACCCCCTCCTCCCCTGCCTGCACTTGGAGATTTGGTGGTCTGTTCCATGCTTCTCTGTCTCTACTTTATTCATCAGTTTATGTTTTTCATTAAATTCCACAAATGAGTGAGATCATGTGATATTTATCTTTCTCTGACTGGCTTATTTCACTTAGCATAATGCTCTCCAGGTGCATCCATGCTGTTGCAAATGATGAGTTCTTTCTTTTTTACAGCAGAATAGTATTCCATTGTGTAGATGTACCACAGTTTTTTAATCCACTCACCTGCTGATGGGTACTTAGGCTGTTTCCAAATCTTAGCTCTTGTAAATAGTGCTGCTATGAACATAGGGGTGCATATATCCTTTCTGATTGGTGTATTTGATTTCTTGGGATATATTCCTAGAAATAGGATTACTGGGTCAAATGGGAGTTCCATTTTTAGTTTTTTGAGGAAACTCCATACTGTTCTCCACAGTGGCTGCACCAGTCTGCATTCCCACCAGCAGTGCAGGAGGGTTCCTTTTTCTCTGCATCCTCGCCAGCACTTGTCGTTTGTTGATTTGTTGATGGCAGCCATTCTGACAGGTTTGAGATGGTACCTCATTGTCATTTTGATTTGCATCTCTTGGATGATTAGTGACTTTGAGTATGTTTCCATATGTCTCTCTCAGCCTTCTGTATGTCCACTTTCGAAAGTGTCTATTTAGGTCCTTTGCCCATATATTGATTGGATTGTTTATCTTCCTTTTGTTAAAATGTATGAGTCCCCTATAAATTTTGGAGATTAGGCTGTTATCAGATATAACATTGCCACATCAACCCCATGCCCCGCGACTGCGTGACCTACCCACCAAGCCCACCAGGTTGGTTTTAAAACATAATTTCACCACCTATATGCTATGTTACCTTGGACAAGTAACACTAACCTTTCTCTGCCTCAGTTTACCTACCTGTAAAATGGAGATAATAGCAGCACCTAACTTATGGGGCTGGCTACTGTGAGGATCAAATGAGTTTATATGTATAAAGCATTTAGAAGGATACCCAGCACATGTTATGTATTGTATAAGTGTGTGTTGCTGTTATGATGATGATGATTATTATTATGGTGGTTCTTATTAAATCACTATTTTTATGAATGTTAAATAATTCATACATTTAAAAAATATGTTTCAAAGACCATGCCACATTAATTATACATGGAGTTGGGTTCTTGTCCTATGAAATTTGAAAAATAAATTTGCAGACTAAAAGGCTTCTTTAGTAAAAATGTGGAAGTTTATTGGAAGTAAACTCCTGGGCAGGGTTCCCCAAATGAGATAAGCCTGCTCTCTCTCTTTCTCTAAAGTGGGAAAAAATCTAAATCTAAATCTGTTCTGAGTCACTTTTTTTTTTTTTTTCTGGTTTATATATGCTGGTAGCTCTTTGTCTGAACATGACTCTTTCTAATTGGACCCTTCCTTAATTTATGACCCCCATGCTTTCCTAATTGGTCATTCTTCTGCAGAGTATCAGTTTCAAAGGTCAAAGCTCACCTGGTCCCCCCTCCTTTTCTCCTCCTGATCTTGCAACGTTCTCTAGCCTCTGTGAAAGTAAGGTAAGCATTCTGGAGTCTCCAAGCCATCACCTATGCATTCCTCTCCCATGGACCCCCTTTTCCCTAAAACTGCCTGTCCTATCTCTAAAATTCTTTTCATTAAGATTCCACATTAAATGAGTTATTGAGGAGTTGTTGCATTATCCTTGGTAAGTTAGGGTGGTAATATTGGAGAAATAGAAAAGTTGCAGACCACACGGGACTTCATAATTTAAACAATTAAATTATCTGGCCTGTGTGAGAGAAATAAGTGTGTGCCATCCTGTTTCTCCTGTATCAGGGTACTTCTCAAATAGTGTGGGTAGAGTTACTAGAGACATCAATGTTGAAACTAAACAAGGCCCAATCACTTTTAGAAAGATTGCATTTTGAGAAGTTTGGTAGATGTATTTTAATTAAATTGATACATTCTTTATGATGAATTTCAAGAACTTTTCATACTTCAACTAACATTAAATTCAGTTGACCACCAAAACTTCACTTTATCTCTGTGTCCTTTCCCACTGGCTCTAGTAGAAATGTAGTTTCCAATGTACTCTCAGAGATTACTGAATCCCCAGATGCATAAGATATTTATAGTATTATCTTCTTTACGGACTGAGTTTCTTGTTCATCAGACTGTGAATCACTTATAAGTAGTAACAATATTTTCTTAATCTGTATAATTCATAGCATCTAACATAATGCTTGGTGTAGAGTAGATCTCCAATAAATGTTTTTAAATAAATGCATAAATAATGTCGTCTGTCACTGAAAATTGAAGTTTAAAACTACTTATTCCCTTAGTAGGATGTTAGCATGGTCCTCTGTCCTCACACCATTTATTATTGAGACAGAAAAAAAGTAAGACAACAGCACTTGGAAAAGTTTTTGTTACAGAATTGGAATTTTCCTTTCAGATTCAACTTTCACAAATCCAATAGAGTCACATTTTCAATGTATAAGAATGGCTACTGAATCCTGGAAATAATTTATTGCTGCCATATAATTTTGTGTTGTAGTCTTTTATTACAATGACTGAGTCAGAGATTTGTGCAAAGTCAAACTGTTGTTTATTTCATTACACATAAAATATATACTTCATATTTTCAGTGATTTTTCTATATGTTAATGATAATGAATTTACTATAGCCTGCAATTATTTTGGTTACTTATTTAAATACAAAACTTATAAGAAAGATTATACTCTTCCAATATATCTTTCCCTTTATCCTCAAACAATAAAAGAATGGTGTTTTGAAAGTATGGCTAAATAATGTTTGTATATATATGTATACACTAGCAGCCGTTTGCACGAAGATTCGTGCAATAGACCTTCATTCACCTGGCTGCCTGCACCAGTTTTCTGCCGGCACCAGGGACCCAGGCCTTGGCTGTGGCCACCGCCTTCTGCCTTCTTTCAGGGTCCGGGCTTGGCCCCGGGCGGCAGCCTTGGCTCTGCTGCACCCCAGCCTCCCTGCTATGGATCATAGGAGCCGACCCCCGTGGTTGCCTGCGATCCATGCAGGCTCCCCGCTGGTGCCCAAGGCCGGGAAAGCTTCCACCCCAGGCTTTCCCGGCCTTGGGCTCAGCCACACCCAGCGTCCCTGCTACAGATCTTAGGAGTCGACCCCCTGGTCGTTGCCTTCGATCCATGCAGGCTCCCCGCTGGTGCTCCGCCACACCCCAACGTCCCTGCAACCGTATCCTGGTGGGCGTGGTTGGTGGGCGTGGTTGGTGGGCGTAGCTTGTGGGTGTAGCGAAGGTACGGTCAATTTGCATATTACTCTATTATTAGGTAGGATGCCCCCTGCACCTCTCAACGGCCACTGAGGGGGGCTGCCGCGGACACCTGGCTACCCTGCCTTTGAGAGGCACAGCTGGGTGTCTGCGGCAGGTCCCCTCAGTGGCTGCGGATTTGGCTGTTGAGAGGCACAGGGGGCGGGAGTCCCGCCCCCTGCGCCTCTCAACAGCAGGGTAGCCCCCCTCAGTGGCAGCGGATCTGTGCCTCTCAATGGCTGGATAGGCCACCCCGAGTCCCGCCCCCCAGCCTCCCGCCGCCCAATCGTGGGCGTAGCAGAGTGATGGTAATTTACATGTTACTCTATTATTAGATTAGATATAATAAAAGGCTAATATGCAAATTGTCTCCTCAACCAGGAGTTTGACCAGCAGGCAGGCCAACCAACCACCCATGTCCCCTCCACCTGGCCAGGTTGGCTGGACCCCACCCATGCATGAATTCATGCACTGGGCCTCTAATGTATATATACACTGAGTGGCCAGATTATTATGCGTTGAGATCATAGTAATCTGGCCACTCAGTGTATAATAAAAGAGTAATCTGCTAATTAGACTGGACAGCCAAATGACCTTCTGGACATCATTCTGGACATCCTTCTGGACAAAGCCGCGGTGGTGGGTGGAGGCTGAGGCAAAGGCAGTTAGGGGTGATCAGGCAGCCAGGCAAGTGGTTAGGGGTGATCAGGCAGGCAGGCAGAGTAGTTAGAGACAATAAGGCAGGCAGGAGAGTGGATAGAGGCATCAGGCAGGCAGAGTGGTTAGGGGCGATTAGGCAGGCAGGCGAGTGGTTAGGGCCAATCAGGCAGGCACAGGCAGTTAGGGGCAATTAGGCAGGCAGGCAGAGGGTTTAGAGGCGATCAGGCAGGCAGGCAGAGTGGTTAGGGGCAATCAGGTAGACAGGCAGAGGGGTAAGGGACAATCAGGCAGGCAGGCCAGTGGTTAGAGGTGATGAGGCAGGCAGGCAGAGTGGTTAAGGGTGATCAGGCAGGCCAGAGGTTAGGAGCCAGTGGTCCCGGATTGAAAGAGGGATGTCCAACTGCTGGTTTAGGCCTGATTTCACAGCAGGGATTCCTGCGGGATTGGGCCTAAACCGGCAGTTGGACATCCTCCAAGGGGTCCTGGATTGTGAGAGGGTGCAGGCCAGACTGAGGGACACCTCCTTGTGCATGAATTTCATGCACTGGGCCTCTAGTGTATATAATAAAAGCATAATATGCTAATTAGACTGGACAGCTGAACGACCTTCCGGACATCATTTGGAAGTCCTTCCGAGTGACCTCCCGGACGAAACTGTGGTGATGGGGCGAGGCAGAGGTGATTAGGGGTGATCAGGCAGTTAGGGGCGATCAGGCAGACAGATGAGTGGTTAAGGGCGATCAGGCAGGCAGACAGAGTGGTTAGGGGCTATCAGGCTGGTAGGCAGCAGTCCTGGATTGTGAGAAGGATGTCCAACTGCTGGTTTAGGCTGGATCCCTGAGGGGTCTCAGATTGCGAGAGGGTGCAGGCTGGGCTAAGGGACCACCCCTTCCCTATGCACAATTTTGTGCACTGGTCCTCTTGTGTGTGTGTGTGTGTGTGTGTGTGTGTGTGTGTGTGTGTGTATACATATACATATACATATATATATTTCTATTTTCTGTCTTCTTTGAGAAGACAGCAAATTTCAAAATAAGTAAAAACTTGAATGAGGGCACTGAGGTTGCAAATTCTCTACATGGAGAATTCTTTTCAGCTCAGGTATTTCAGGGGGGGAAATGCTTGAGAAAAATCTTTCTATCTTTACCCCAAGAAATTAAAGTTAACAACCACAGTCATCTAATCTAATAGCTTCTCTTATTCCTTTCATAGGTTCATCTCACAGGTAGGCTGGTTTTCCTCATTTTCATTCTTTTTAGTGTCTTTCTTAGCCTTTGATTCCCTATTGATATCTTTTGAAAAGTGCACAATTACAATTTTAACATTAAATTTCTCTATAATACTGCTTGTCTCTTTTCCTCTTATTGATTCAAAGCTACATGCCAAGTCAAAGGAGCAAAGTTAGTTTAATTCTTTCCTTGGCTACTTTCCTTCTCCATCAAGCAGCAGGAATTAAAAAGAATATAACACTTCAATCGTTTTTTATATAATTAGATGAGCAATTCTTAAGAAGACCTGCTTATTATTGATTCCTTTCAACTTTTCATCCTTTTCCCCTTCTTAATGCATCCCCCCAAGTTAGCCACAGCAGAAGTGGGACATCTGCTCAGAAAAACATTTAGATTACTAATGATTCTTTTTAACATCTGCTGCATTGCTACTGAACAGTTGTTGTTTCTTTAAGGAGGCTCAAGGGACAAGACCTATGTCACATTAATAGTGGGTACTTTTTGGAAGTAGTAAGTCCTATGCCTTTGGGAGCTATCTAGCAGTGCTATTGTGTACATACATAACTGAACATGTCCGCTCTTACATTTCTTCTTTTTCAAGTGCACTATTTCTGATTAGAATAATTTGAGTCTGGTTGTTGCAATACTTGATAGGTTTTTTGTTGTGTGTGTCTTTTTATTCCACTGCTCATTACTGTTGCACTTTTAAAGAGAAACCGTATTAAGCACAAAATGTATCTCATATCTACTATTGAATTGGATGTGAGCTTTTTATCAAAAAAACATTCAAATGGGCTTTGATACCAACAACTCAATCTGTATGATAATTCACAACAAGGAAATGACTTGAGAATATGGTCTGGGACCAGATTTTTTACTTTGTTTTCAGCAAATGCATGTGTATTTATTCACAAATATTTTGCATAAGAATAAATACAAAAATAATTTATTTTAAATGTCTCTTCTCAGGGTATCCTGGAAATATTCTCTTGTCCTCATGCTACAAAATAATAAATTAATAATAATAATAATAATAATAATAATAATAATAAATCTTTCTCACACATTCAGACCACAGAGGCCAGAAATTACTGGCGCGGCAAGATGAAAAGAAAGATGAAAAATCTAAAAGAAATTTTTGGAAGTCAGGCTTTGCCATACAAATATACAATATCTTAAACAGAACTTAAAATAAGTATAAGCCCTAGCCGGTTTGGCTTAGTGGATAGAGCATCGACCTGTGGACTGAAGGGTCCGGGTTCGATTCTGGTCAAGGGCACATGCCCGGGTTGCGGGCTCGATCCCCAGTAGGGGGCATGCAGGAGGCAGCCGATCGATGATTCTCTCTCATCATTGAAGTTTCTATCTCTCTCTCCCTCTCCCTTCCTCTCTGAAATCAATAAAAATATTTTTAACAAAATAAGTATAAGATAATTGTGTATTGCTAATTCATTTTCCATTCAATTTGAGATTAAGCCAAATCTAGTATCTAAGGGAATTATTTGTCATCTGATTTTCATTAGTTGATCTATTTTGTATCAGAATATGAATATGCATATATAGTAGATATATAATAGATAGTAGGTATATGACTAGCTTTCTCATATTCTGCACAGTCTTGCTATTTCCCATTGTCTTTCATCTGCAAAAAGCCCTATTGCAACCTCTGGTGGATGAATCAATTATGATACCAGGGAAAGTAACCTAATATTTGCATAGGAATTTATATAGCCACACAGGATATCTTTTACTTTACATTATTGATTCCTTATATCAATGACTTAAAAGTGGAGCCTATTTTTCCTCCATCTGACATCTTGAGACAAATATTATGTGTATATGTTTGTTGTTGTTATTGTTTTTTGTGTGTTTTTTAACCACCTTAGAAAATACAATAGCAACTGAGTAACAGTCAATACTCAGTTCTCTGGATTCTTCCACTTTTGACTTTTCACTGAGCTGTAGCTAGGTGGGTATAAGGTCTCTGTTATTTTAGGCATTTTGTTAAGGAGTTATTCATAAAAGTAAATAATCTGTTGTTTGTTAAACCAATTAAATGACTGCTAATCTAAGTTTCCTCTGGGGTGCATGACTCAAATTTATGTCATGGCATGGAATTTAAGAGCAAAATGTTTTTGTTCCTTCTTCTTTCCTAAATATGTTCAATAAGTAATATATTACTTGATTAATGAATAATTGAAATAAAAAATGTTGTAGACAACAGATGTTAGAGATAAAAGAAACAATGATGCAGCTTAAACAGAGCATGCACTCATGTAAAAAGTAGCACTAGAAAAGACTATTTAGTACAAGACAAAGCATGACAAGTAGTATCCCTTTATGGCTAATTATAAGTTTAAGATTCCCTGACTCCAAGACCATTATGTGTTTCAAATACATTAAAATTGTGCTTCATGATTGAATTTTGATTTAGTTACATAAAATGCCTGCATAGAAAGTTTAAAAACTTGGACATTTCATTATATTGCTTTCTTAAATTTTAATTTTTAAGGTTTAATGGTAAACTTTTGAATTAAAATGAATATAAATCTCATTGTATAATCTATCTCTGATTATTTCACAAATACTTTATTTCAGTACAAGACCATCTGGTTCCTATCCAATGAGGTGTTTCAGATAAAATATAGGAGATTTCAGAGCAATCCAATAAAGTCTGATTCTGTTTTAGGCTCTATCAGTGGCTTTCTCAGGATTTCCTTTAATTGTTTCTCTTCTCTCTCTCTCTTTTTCCTTCCTTTCTTCCTTTGTTCCTTTATTTCTTTCTTCCTTTCTTCATTTTCCTTCCTTCTTTCCTCCCTTCCTTTCTTCCTTCCTTCTTTCTTTTATATTTTTACATGTCTGAAAGTTATATGTATATTACAATTAATGACAGATTATATTTTAATAAGTGATATTTTACTATCTTAGTGAGCATAAAATAATGACACATCTTACTATTAAAGACATCTTAGGGTAAATAAACATGGGAAGTAGATACAAATATGGGTGCAGGGTGGAGGGGATCAATGGATAAAAGGGGTACATCTGTGAAACTTTCAACAGTAAATATAAATTTTTAAAAAAGAATATGTTAGACTTTGAACCCATTGTTCAGATTATGTAAAATGTCTTTTGTAAGCAACAGCTCATACTTGATGTTCTTTATCCTTATTGAGTTACCGAGAATCAATATCAGTGACTCACTGAAATTTTAAAGCCAATTGGTTATTTTCTTCACTTTCCTATCAGCCAATTCTCCAAATTACATGTTTAAAAGAGAAAACTGACCCTAGTATAGATTATATATGCTTGATCATGAGAGTGCAGCACCTAGTAATTTATGGAACATTAATTATGAGATACTCAAGTGTATTTTTGTAGCGCAACATCTGAAATCATTTGTATATGCTCAGGTGGTATTTAATTATATAGTTTTTTTTTAAAAAATATATATATATACTGTATATCTTAAACTTTTAAAAAACCTACACAGTCATGTTGTTGGATGAAGTGGGGTTCCTTTTCCCCACTGGGTGCTGGGAGTGGAGTCCTTATAATAGCTCAAGAAAAATAATTTTCTGAGACTAGCACGGGAGAATAATTGACCTTTATTTGCGTAGAATTAATTCCCTTGGTTTCCAAAGTCCCATTGCCTTTGTCCAGACATAGAAGTGTAGCTGGGGTTTCAGTAAAGCTAAAATCAGAGCCAGTGTCCAAAGTTTCTTTTCTAGTCCAGGCAGCATCAGGGTAGCTGCAGTCCCTTAGTCCATTGTGTGTGGAGACCATGGGCCATGTGGGTGAGTGCAGGAGAGAGCACCCCAAGCAATAAGAGTCCCAAGGGTCCTGAAAGCACAAGAGGAACCAAGAGAGCGAGCTCCTTTGTTTGGGGGGATTAAATATCCCAAGTTTCATGCCCTTGCAGTGGCCACACCCACTCTGGCCAATAACCTTTGTTCTCAGATGTGACTGACAGCAAGCACCTTCCCTATGTCACCCCAACTTTACTGGGCATATGTCTGTCTCCCCTTTTTGGACCCCTGGGGAGTGTAAATTTGTAGCTTCCTGGCAAATGTGCCCAAATGACATGCGTATAATGTCTAGCCTTCTCTTTGCTCCTTTCCTATTATTAATATCTAGGTTAATTACAATGGTTTCAGTCATAAAAACATTAATATATAAATGCAATATTCTTTCATATTTTACTCAGCAAAATTTATGCTTGAGAAATTTGTATTATTTGATTTGCGCTTCGGCACATCCATCCAGTAAAGTATCATTCCCATGGCCTTATGTAGTACTTCATCTTTCTTGTCATTGCTATCATTGGTGGAGTGGGGGAAAGACTGAAAAAGTATGTAAGTGATATGTCCCTGGGTTTGCTGTGTATTCAGAACTGAGTAAGATAAAAAGCCCTGTTTGGGTAAATCATTACAAAAAAAAAAAAAATCTATCATCAGTAGCAATGACAATAGTGCTATCCATTAGCCTGCTAGCTATTCATATGCAGAAGGAAGCAAGGAATTGAAATTGGAAGCCAGTTTATGCCTTTTCTCTCCCCTTGTGTCTTTTTATTCAAGGGCTATGGCAGCCCCTTCCATTTAGCACCACTCAGGGTCACCTGGGTGTGTCTCTGTCACCATGGTGAGTCTCAATTGCCTGGAGATGTCTCATCGTACTTGGCTGTCAGGCACTCTATCTCAAAGGTGTGTTTGTTTGCATGTATTAACAACCTCAACATAACACATAATATTGCCAAGTTTGAATCTAATGTTTCAACATGAATTTAATAAGCACACACCTTACAAAGCATAACTAGTACATCTATTCAAACACAAAGCAAGCAAAAGCAATAGCATTGTATACAGTGGCCCTGACTTTTATTTATTCTAAAATAAGCAATATGTAAAAACTCGTTTTAATCATTCACCTCCTTAGAAAGGTCAAGATCATTATGTATTTTTCTTGGACTGTTTAAATTTATTGTTCCCATTTACTCAGCTGCCTTCATTACTATGCAGATATAAAATTACAGTAAAAAAATTTATGGAGGGAGGCTGTCTTCAAAATATTCATTAGTACAGAAAATTAGTAATATTCATTATCTTCTATTAAAAATCAGAAATGTTTTAGCAGAACTTAAGTTTAAATGGTTTACTTATATTTCCTAAAATATAGTTTGGAAGAGGCACATAGGTTAGCAAGAAATTTTCAAAAAGGAAATAAAGAAATAGCTATTAAATCACTTTATTCCTTTATATTTATTATATTTGATTCTCAGATTATAGTGAAAGGGCATTTCAGTTTTCATGGTATGCATATTAGCAACAAGAAAGAAATAACCAAAATGTTATTTCATCCAGATTTAAAGTAAGCCGGTTTTATGTCTTTGTTCACACTGAGCTGGGGAAAAAAAAAAAAAAAAGCAAAGGCCAATTCTTAAGCCAATCAAACATTTTACTCCCACCTTGTGGCAGTGTGCTGCATGGCTGCTTTTTTAAATTAGAGACCTCAGAATCTTGGTTGAAAAGTACTTATTTTTATATCGTCTTATGCACTGATGAAAATAAAATTGATTAGGAAAGGGGCTTGATGATTCAGCAGATGCAAAGGTCTGTTCCTCGGGGCTTTTGCAGCATGCAAATCAACAAAGAGTGATATGAACAGCGCTACAGAATAAATAAGCTCCTTTCTCCACCTTGGACAGAGAATTCGAAGAAGTTTTGCAGGCTCCTTTTGCTGGCTATCACTATCAAGTTTTGTACATCAAAATTCAAAACGTTTTTAATTGTTACGATTATTTCACGAGCCAAATTCAGAGTGTTAACAAAAGCACACCTTTTCATCTGCTTCCTTTCAGCATTAAAAAAAAGGTATAAAGAAACATGATACCTCAAAAAATATACTATATAAATTAAATTTTCTGCAGAAGTATAATGACAACTTAACTCGAATGCTTATTTACGTAAATTTATGTCTATCCTTTTTCATTTCTGTGGATTAAGAAATATATGGAAGAGGTGAGTTTGGCTGCTAAGTTAGAGAAATAGATCTGAGATTTATTTTTCCCCTTAAACTCCTGTTTATTCCACAACTCACTACCTCAAAGTATCAGCCAAAACTACACCCGTCATAGTCTTCTGTCCCAGAGTGATTTTACTATCTCCTAATTGAGTTTAACACCCATCTTTATTAGAAAGAGCACTCAGCTTCTTTCAGTCAGAATAAAATAAAAGCACCTTAGTTTCAAGATGAAACAACCTTGGAACCAGGAACTCTTTTTCCTCCTTACGGTAGCCACGGGCTTCTTCAAAGGTGTTTGTGAGCCCTGCCCTGCAGTGTTTCCCCACGTCCTGGACATTTCTGAAAACAACGAGCTTTGTATTTTCCAAAGGCTCCTTCCACACAATTCAACTTGGGACTGACTGTCTGTGTCTGAGGGTCGCCTTTCCATTCAAACTTATCAGATTGAGTTCAGGAAGATATAGTAAGTGGGTTTTATTGTTTCACAAATGTAAGAAAGCATGAGTAAGGAGTTAACCTAACTTAGGAAACATAATTCCTAATTGTTTTGAAATTGAATATTATCTTTTAATAAAAGTACTAAAGAAACAAATCTATTAAATTTATTTTTATTATTTGTAAGATATAAAGTGAAGCATATTTGAATAGATATGATTATATGTGTATACATACACATATATGTAAATATGAATACACTAGAGGCCCAGTGCATGATTAAATCATGCACGTGTAGGGTCCCCTAGGCCTAACCTGCCATCCAGGCCATATCCACTGCCCCGCAAAGCCTAGCACGCTCCGCGGACACTGCTGGCAGCCTGCTCCCCACTTTTGATGGCAGCGGACACACAGCTCTCCGCTTTCAATCGCAGGGGAGCTGGCTGTCTGTCCGCTGGTGCACCAGGCCTTTCTAAAGCCTCCGGTGTGGCAGAGGCTTTCAAAAGTCCTGGTGCTGGAGCAGACAGACAGCCAGCTCCCCCGCTTTTGCTCCCCGCTTTTGATGGTCCTCAGCAGGGTGTGGGCTTGCTGCCCCAGAGGCCCCTTCTGTGCCGCAGCACAGCCATGGTGCAGATGCTGAGCTCGCATCGCCAGCGGCCCAATCGGGCACCCCGGCCACCCCGAGTCCCGCCCCCTGCACCTCCCGCTGGCCCAATCATGGATGTAGCGGAGTGATGGTAATTTACATATTACCCTTTTATTATGTAGGATGTGTGTATATGTATTCATGAACAACCACATATATGTTTTTACTCCTTAATTTTTGAAATCACAGCTAATAAAAGTGCTGTCAATTTGGCATTTTTAAGTCCTCAGAGTGTCTAGATGATATAAGAAATAATTAAACTTTGTTCTTCATTCAGGTCTCCATAATTTTTTGTCCCTTAAAAATAAGTAATAGAAAGAGATGTGTTTTTACTAATTAATTGTTATCTATTACCAGGTAAAATATTAAATTTAAAAAGTAATTCATTCTCATCACGATTATCTTAATATTCTTTTCTATGAAAACAATTTTTGGCATTTTAAGATACTTGACTAGAAACTCCTTCCACATTTCTAAATGCTGACATTAATTTCAAAATGCCAGCCACACAGGTGTTTGATATTTCAAATTGAAGATATATTGGGCTTAAAGAGTATACAAACATCTTCAATATCCATTTTATTCCACATTCAATATTAACTTTTACATAGTTTATTTCTCAATTCCTAAAAACACATAGAAGAGTTTTTCTAGTAAACATATTTTGAGACAAAAATATGTTTGCCTCCTATTTTCTTTCTTAACACTGTTTCTTTGGTATGAGAGGCGAATTTTTTCCCCTCTGCAAAACTATTACTTTGAGTTAAGAACTAATTGGCTCTGTGTATCTCCTCACACTGTCCACCTGCATCCTTATCTGAATGTCTCATCTGGGAGAACTTGGGTTTTGTTTATTGATGTTACATTCATAACTGACTGCATGTTAAACCACCCTGCCATCCCTTTAGCAGGCAAAGCACAGCAATAAATGAAGTTGAAATTCTTTATTCCTCATTGGGCACCTCATTACTTTTCCTTGGTAAGGAAGTATCTGTAAGATTGCATTCCCATCTCAATTTTCATTTCTTTTTCAAGTCATATTTTTTTTTCTTTTATTGTGAAAATTTCTTCCATTTACTATATTATTCTATCCATTTATTAGTTATTTTTATTTTTTTTTTTTGAAATATATTTTATTGCTTTTTTACAGAGAGGAAGGGAGAGGGATAGAGAGTTAGAAACATCGATGAGAGAGAAACATTGATCAGCTGCCTCCTGCACACCCCTACTGGGGATGTGCCCGCAACCAAGGTACATGCCCTTGACTGGAATCGAACCTGGGACCCTTCAGTCCGTAGGCCGACGCTCTATCCACTGAGCCAAACTGGCTAGGGCAGTTATTTTTCTTTTTTATTAAACTTAATGGGATGGCATTGGTGAATAAAATTACATAGGTTTCAAGTGAACGTTTCTATGATACCTCATCTGTATATTGCATCGTGTGCCCACCACCCAAAGTCAAATCTTCTCCAATCACTATTTATTTGACCCCCTTTACCCTTTCTTTTCCTCCCCATCCCCTTTCCCTCTGGTAACCACCATACTGCTGTCCTTGCCTATGAGTTTGTTTGTTTTGTTTTGTTTGTATTTGTTCATTAGTTGCTTTCAGTTTTATATCCCACATGTGAGTGAAGTCACATGGTTCTTGACTAAGAAAAGATGAAATACTGCCATATGCTACAACATGGATGGATCTTGAGAATAACATGCTAAGCAAAATAAGTCAGACAGAAAGTCAAGAACCTTATGTTCTATTTATTAAAAACTTAATGTTAGGAACAGTCTGATGAATCTCAGAGGAAAGAGGGGAGGAGGGACAGGAAGAGATTAAGCAAAGAACTTAAATGCATATATGCATAACCTATGACAATGTGTGGTAGGACTGGACAGGGGTGGGGGGGTCTAGGAGGGAGCAGGTATGGAGTTGAGGGGGTCAAAGGGAGAAAAGGGGGACATGTTAATACTTTGAGTAATAAAGATAAAATTTTTTAAAATCTTAGGAGTTCTCACTGAAGACTTAGGAAAAAAAATTTTTTCTTCTACTTTTACTTTCAAAATGCCCCAACAAGATTGAAGGAACTAGTAAATCAAATGTCTTATTTCCTAAATATTCAAATACTAAAACATCTCTGGAGCAGACTGGGCATACCCCAAAATGGCAAAAATACGTTCCTTCTGATAAGAAACAGGGAGCTCACTCTCAAAATATTATGGGTAGTTAAACCTATTTTAAAAAATTTTGCACTCTTAAGTTACATAGACAATAGTAAAAAGAACACATGACAATTACTGATGCTTTCGTATTCTTAAATGTATTGCCTTCATTTTTTTGAATTATACATGTAGAGTATGTCATTTTAGAAAAAATGAAGAATAAAAAAAAAGGTGAATAGCACCAACAATGAAATTATAGCCTAGAAAGTAGAACTGTTCAAAATATGCTAATTAAACCATTGTTGGTGAAACTTTATCAGGCTTAGTGACTTCTGGAATCTGTTGCCCAGACAGAACTGAATTAGATATATGGATTTAATAAGAGGAGGACATTCAAGTCTCATTATCCTCTGACTTAAAACTAACTACATGTACACAGTCAACTGGGAGATCTACCCTACGCTTGAGAACTCACTAAGAAGAAAGAGTAGTATAAAGACACACATACAAAGTCATACATGTCCCGCTGTAACTAATCTAGTATTTTTATGGACTGCATGTTTGTGTTCCCCCAAAACTATATGTTGAAACACTAGCCCCAATGTGTTGGTATTTGGAGGTGGGGCCTTTGGGAAATAATGGGCTTTAGGAGAGGTCACAAGGGTGAAGCCTTCATGATGGGCTTAGTGTCCTTTTAAGGAGAGAAAGATACGAAAGCTCTCTCTCTCCATCATGTGGAAAAGAACAAGGAGGTGGTTGTCTGTAAACCTGGGCAAAGGACTCTCACCAGAAACCTAATCTGCAGGCACCCTGAGAATGGATTTTCTAGCCTTCCCAACTGTGAGAAAGAAATGTAGCCCAGCTGTCATGGCTAAGTGGTTGAATGTTGACCTATGAATCAGGAGGCATGTGCCCTGACTGGTTCGATTCCCAGTCAAGGCACATGCCCAGGTGGTGGCTCAATCCCCAATAGGGGGGTGTGCAGGAGGCAGCTAATCAATGATTCTCATTCATCACTGATGTTTCTCTCTCTCCCCTCTCCATTCCTCTCGGAAATCAATCAAAATATGTTAAAAAAAAAAAGAAATGGATATTAAGCAGCTCAATCTATGATATCTTATTATAGTACCACTTGAACTCGTCAACACAAGTGCTATCCTAAATTTTAAGAAATAAGATGCCATTTTATGCCAGAGTTGGCATAGTCTTAGTTCCCTCAATTTTATTTAGCACATTTAAAAGGTCTCACCTTTTTATACAATAGGACAAATAATTTTATTCAGCAAGTAAGTGAAATACACATGGAATTTCATGGCATAAAATACAGTTTTGTCCTGGAATCTTTCAATATTATTCAAAAATATTTTTCTTGTTTAATATTATTTAGTTTTTAACCAAAATTTATGAAGTGACTACTGTGGGCTAGGCATGTTACTTTGAAAATATAAAAAAATAAATAAAACCTCTCTCTCTCCTGTTCCAAATTGTTGGAAAATAGTTGGGACTTATAGCAGTACACTGAAAATTATTACAAAACATGACAAGGTTACAGTAACGATATGTGCTGGCTTACTCAGGTTGAAGTAAAGAGAAGCATTAAAATGACACAGATGAGCAAAGGTCATGGTATTCTGGGTGACATCCCACCAACTCTTTAAGTTTTCAAAGAATATCCTTTTGAATTTTTTGACAGTTTTAGTAAGAAAGCTCTTTTTCAAACAGGAGAAACAAAAGAACATAAATACTTTAATGTATACGTGTGTTCATTTTTATGCCATAGAATGAAGTGTCAAAGGGCCTGAGTCTTGTAAACTTTCTCAGTAGAATGGCACAACTATTTTTGAGCCCTTAGCATCTACAAGGCATTTTACTAGGAACAATACAGAAATTAAAATGTTTTCAATTTCTTCAGTTCAATACTTTGTCTACGTAAGCTAAATGGAATAAAGATTTGAGTAAAATATATCTAGATAATTTGTTCAAGGTAGAAATCCTCTCTATGATTACTGGAGTGTAAATACAAGCCACTTTGACCCTCTGAGGAGCAGAAGTGTCTGCATTATCTCAGACTGAAACAGACTCGGTGGGAGATCTGAAAAGGCAATTGAAACCACAGTAGGGAAACTTGTTATTGGATATTTTTAAAATCTCATGCCTTGTGACATACTAGCATTTGAGAAGGTCAGCCTTGTTGAGGCATGGGTACTTTAATAACAAGTATCTCTTCATAACAAACTTCACTTGATACTATAATTGACTTCACATCTGTGAGATTTTTATTACTGTGGATTTTCATCAACACTTCACCCAACATCCTAACTTGCTATTAAATAATGCCTGGTGAGTATCATAGAGCTGAGATTACAAAGTGGGTTTATGTGGTTGATAGCCTCTATTATAGGACCATTGCCAATCTATAAATATGATGAAAAAAATTGCAAGATGCTTATATTTGACCCTTGCAACCGTCATCTATTAATATTACTGTGCTACTGGCAAAGAATTACTTTTCCCTCCCCAGCATCTTCATGAGTGATTGTGATCTCCTACAGAAATGAATTAAGACTTCAACTTTCTGGAAATTTTTTGTAAGAAACTGCCACATTCCTGTAATTTAAAACAGTTTAGATCAGTTATCTTTACAATATTGTTTAAAATAGTCACATGAATTAGAGTATAACCCCCCTTTAAAATGAGATTAGAAAGACCAATAGAAATTGAAGAGTTGAGTTGAAATGTCAAGCTTTCTTTTATATAGACTTTATCTAATGCAGAGTCCCCACACAACTTTCAAGAGACATGGAGAGTGAGTGAATGAATGCTTAAAGAAGGCAGAAGAGAAACTCGACCATGCCAGACAACCAAATGTCAGGAACTGTTCCCACAGGTTATTTAATTAACAGGTGTCTAATATATTCAGCTCAATGCATTTTCTCTGGTAAGGCTAGCAGGAGGAATCACAGCGCAATTGTAAGGTGATCTTTTCCTTTTTTAAAAAAATATATTTGTATTGATTTCAGCAAAGGAGGGAGGGAGGAAGGAGAGAGAGATATATATACATCAGTGATGAGACAGAACCACTGATTAGCTGCTTCCTACACACCCTTCACTAGGGATCGAGCCAGCAACCTAGGCATGTGTCCTGACCAGGAATTGAACCCTGACCTCCTGGTTCATGGGTCAACACCAGGTCATGCCAGCTAGGCAATGCTAAGGTAATCTTGATACCAAACTAAGTTAGGGCAGGCAGCCATTGGCACATTCTCATGCAAGTCTTTCAAAGACAAAAATACTGAAAGTTGGCTTTGATTGGCAATATAGCATTAAAATAAACAAGGAATGGAAATCAGAAAGAAAACTTATAACTGAGAAGGTGATGAAGAAAACAGAACCAAATTCATCTTCCCTTAATGATCCCACATAAATTAAGATACAATGCATGTTGTTAAATTTACAGTATTTTCCAATAAAGTTTTATATTTATATAGAGAAAGGAAAATACTGTTATTCATCTTCACTGTAAAATTATTTCCCTTTGAAAATCCAAATCCATATCAATGAGAACTTTGTACACTAACTTCCCAGTATACAGTATACCAAAGGGGAAAAAAAAAGCTTATTACCATTTATTAGGTACCTACTATCTACTAGAGACAACAGAGATCAGTTATTTGAATCTTCACAGTTGTTCATTGATATGGTTGTTACCTTTTTTTTTTTTTTTTACACATAAAGACAAGACTCAGATTATATATATTGTTCAGTTCAATTTATCAGAGGCTAAGCCAGCATTTTACTGAAGTTTAGCTGGACATGAAAGTCCATATTTTTTCACTATATATCAGTCTTCTGACATTAGGTACTAAGGGCTGTTAACTTCATGGGGCTAGTCATTTAATGGATGTTTTAGGTGAACTAATTGACTTTGTTCAGTGAATGTGTAATAATTTCACTCCTCCCTTGACTACTCGAGTTGTAGTTAATGATTCAGGGATATGCTGATTATTCTGAAACACAAAAAATATTCATGGAAAATGAATTGATAAGGGAGTGCTATATCTTGGAAGTATATGTATTTTATGTAATTGCATTATCATTATGATCATAATCTTCTATGAGTCATTCTTATGTAATGTTCTATGTCCCAAAGTAAAGGCACTATAACTAAGACCCTAACTCTTGCCAATACATGAAGCAAAATATAGATTGGGTGGGAAGAGGATCTAAGGTTAAGATTACCTACTAAGTTTTCTAAGATAGAAAATGGTGAAAATTGCACTAATACTTTCATTTAAAATATTTTATATTTTTATTTAAATTAATTGTTCAAATAAATATATATAAACAGTCAATAATTTCACTTGCTACAGAAAGTTATACTTAAAATATTAAAAATGTTTCCATGTTTTTGGTGGTTTTCTCAATTTTCTAGATGAGACAATATCTCAGAAGGCAAGTTAAGGGGCTTACCATTTAAATATATATATATATATATTTTTTTTTCCTAATCCATCAGAAAATAACTAAGAGGTATAAATATATTTCATAAATTATTGTGAATGTTATTATATGGATTATTTCAAATAGGCTGTAATTTTCTGTGAAAAATAGCCCTAAACTCTTGAAACCATATTCCATATACTTCCCTTTGTCCTTGCCTTTTCCCACTGCTTTCTTTGGCAGTCTGATTTTTGCTTTTATCTCTATAACTGATCCTTCTCAGATTTCCTTTTTCTCTGATTTCTAAAATATTTGAAGTGTCCCATTTTGTCTTCCTCATCTAATCTCTCATACATAAATACTATCTAACTTTGACTGTTTCTATTTTATTCATTTAAAATTGATTAAATCATCTTTCTTACTTAATGTTGCTGTTGTTATAATTCTAATTTAAGACAAATATCAGTCAGTTTCCTCTATGTTGAGACTTTTCGTTTTTTAAGCTAAACTTTATCAGTTGAGTATAGGATTTTTTTGGCATGAAATTTTTCTTTGTTTCTTTGCTTTCTAGACATATGCTAATTTCTCATCTGATTGTTTTTTTGCTTTGACCCAATTGTTATATGAGAAGTTGCTTTTAATTTCTAATCAATAATGATTTCTGTGTCTATCTTTATTATGTACTAGAGGCCCGGTGCATGAAATTTGTGCACAGGGGTGGGGTACCTCAGCCTGCCCTGCACCCTCTCCAATCCCTGTGGGATTGGGCCTAAACCGGCAGTCAGACATCCTTCTCACAATCTGGGACTGCTAGCTCCTAACTGCTCACCTGCCTGCCTGCCTGCCTGATCTTCCCTAACTCCTCTACCTGCCAGCCATATTGGCCCTAATCACCTCTGCCTGCTGGCCTGATCTTCCCTAACCGCCCTCCCCTGCTGGCCTCATCACCACTAACTGCTCCCCTGCTGGCCTGATTGCCCCTAACTGCCTCTGCCTCAGCCCCCGCCACTGTGGATTTGTCCGGAAGATATCCGGTCGACCCAGTCTAATGAGCATATTACCCTTTTATTAGTATAGATTTCTCATTATAATTGGTTGTATTCAGAGAATGGGGCTATAAAATCTCTAAATGTTTCTATAAAACTATAACAAGAAAGACACTTTTTTCCAGGTTTACTAGGGTATGATGGACAAATAAAAGTTGTGTTACAGAAAATCCTAAAGACTCCATCAAAAAAATTATTAGATTTAATAAATGAATTCGGCAATGTAGCAGGATACAAAATTAACACCAAGAAATCTATGGCATTTGTATATACCAATAGTGAACTTACAGAAAGAGAGACTAAAAAAAAAAACAATCCCATTTACTATCACACCAAAAAAATTAAGATACCTAGGAATAAACTTCACTAAGAAGGTAGAAGACCTGTACTCAGAGAACTACAAGACACTGAAAAAAGAGATAGAGGAAGACATAAACAGATGAAAGAACATACTGTGTTCATGGATTGGTAGAATTAACATCATTAAAATGTCCACACTACCCAAAGCAATCTATAGATTCAATGCACTCCCCATTAAAATACCAATGGCATATTTCACAGACCTAGAACAAACTTTCCAAAAATTCATCTGGAATAAAAAAGACCCCAAATAGCTGCAGCAATCCTGAGAAAAAGAACAAAGTAGGAGGGATCTCAATACCAGATATCAAGATGTATTACAAAGCCACTGTTCTTAAAACTGCCTGGTACTGGCACAAGAACAGACATATAGAGCAATGGAATAGAATAGAGAACCCAGAAATAGACCCAAACCACTATGCTCAATTAATATTTGACAAAGGAGGGAAGAGCATACAATGGAGTCAAGACGGTCTCTTCAATAAATGGTGTTGGGAAAATTGGACAGATTCATGCAAAAAAATAAAACTAGACCACCAACTACACCACACACAAAAATAAACTCAAAATAGATAAAAGACTTAAACGTAAGATGGGAAACCATAAAAATACTAGAAGAATCCACAGGTAGCAAAATCTTAGACATATGCCGAAGCAATTTCTTCACTGATACAGCTCCTAGGACAATGGAAACTAAAGAGAAAATAAACAAATGGGACTACATCAAAATAAAAAGCTTTTGCAAAGCAAAAGAAACTATCAACAAAACAACAAGAAAGGCCACTGCATGGGAGAACATATTTGCCAATGTTATCACCAATAAGGGTTTAATCTCTAACATTTACAGGGAACTCATACAACTTAACAAAAGGAAGATAAACAACCCAATTAAAAAAATGGGCAACGGACCTAAATAGATACTTTTGGAAAGAAGACATAAGGAAGGCCAAGAGACATATGAAAACATGCTCAAAGTCACTAATCATCCGAGAGATGCAAATCAAAACAACAATGAGATACCATCTCATACCTGTCAGAGTGGCTATCATCAACAAATCAACAAAGGACAAATGCTGGTGAGGATGTGGAGAAAAAGGAACCCTTGTGCACTGCTGGTGGGAATGCAGACTGGTGCAGCCACTGTGGAAAACAGTATGGAGTTTCCTCAAAAAACTAAAAATGGATCTTCCATTTGACCAAGTGATCCCACTTCTAGGATTATATCCCAAGAAACTAGAAACAGCAATCAGAAAGGATATATGCACCCCTATGTTCATAGCAGTACAATTTACAATAGCTAAGATTTGAAACAGCCAAAGTGCCCATCAGCAGATGAGTGGATTAAAAAACAGTGGTACATCTACACAATGTAATACTACACTGTGGTAAAAAAGAAGGAATTCTTACCATTTGCAACATCATGGATGGAACTGGA
Organism: Eptesicus fuscus; assembly: GCF_027574615.1. NCBI lineage: Eukaryota > Metazoa > Chordata > Mammalia > Chiroptera > Vespertilionidae > Eptesicus > Eptesicus fuscus. The sequence goes on from NC_072477.1 coordinate 81,911,485, forward strand.
GAGCATTATGCTAAGCAAAATAAGCCAGTCACAGAAAGATAAATATCACATAATCTCACTCATTTTTGGAATATAATGAACAACATAAACTGATGAACAAAAACAGATCCAAAGACAGAGAAGCATCAATCAGACTGTCATACCTCAGAGAGAAGGTAGGGAAGGGTGGGGGTATGGGGGAGAGATAAACCAAAGGACTTGTATGCATGCATATAAGCCTAACCAGTGGACACAGACACCAGGGTGGTGAGGGCATGAGTGGGGGGGGGGCAATGGGGGATAAGGACACATATGAAATACCTTAATCAATAAAGAAAAAAAAAGTTGTGTTTATTTAGGTTGTACAATGTGATTTTTTAACATGCATGTGATTATTCTATATATTTATACATTGTGAAATGATTGTCACAATCAAATTAACACAACCATCACCTCATATTGTTACCACATTTCTAAAAGATGTTATTGATTTTTAGAGAGAGAGAAAAACATTGATGTGAGAGCAAAATATTGATCAGCTGCCTCCTGCACACTCCCTACTGGGAATCGATCCCACAACCCAGGCATGTGCTCTTACGGGGAATCTAACCTGCAACCTTTCAGTAAACGTGTAATAATTTCACAGTGCCCAACCAGCTAAGCCACATTGGCCAAGGCTGTTACCACATGTTTGAATGTGTGGTGAGAACACTTAATACCTATTCTCTTAGCAACTTTCAAGTATGCAATAGTGTGTTATAACTATAACTACCAAATTAGATTCTCAGAACATACTCATTTTATAAGTGAAAGTTTGTACTCATTGAATAGTATCCAGTCCCTGGCATCAACAATTCAACTCTGGTTCTAGGAGTCTGACTTTTCAATTCCACATATCAGTGAGATCATACTGTGCTTGTCTTTCTGTGTTTAACTTATTTCACTTAGCATACTGTCTTCCAGTTTCATCCATGTTGTCACAAATGACAGGATTTTCTCTTTATAACCGAATAATATCTCTATGTTTTAAGACTGAATAATAGAGAGAGAGAGGAAGAGAGTGAGTCTCTTTATGCTTATATTAATCAGTGGACACTCAAGTTGTTGTATTCATACCTTGGCTACTATGAAAAATGATATAATGATATGGGAGTGCAGATATCTTTTATTTTTTTAAATTTAATTTATTGTTTAAAGTATTACAAATAGTAGTACATATGTCTCCTTTTTTTCCACCATTGACCTTCCCCCAATATCTTTTCGAGGTACTGTTTTTTATTTCCCTTGGATGTATACCCAGAAGTGGCTTTGCTAGATCATATGATAGTTCTATTTTTAAGTTTTTGAGAAATATCCATAATGTATGTATGTATGTATGTATGTATGTATGTATGTATGTATTTATATGGTTTACACTATTACAAATATCCCCATTCTCACCCCCCTTGCCCACCTCCATCCAGCCCTCACCTCGCCTTCTCTCTGGCTAACGCCACACTGGCTGTGCCAATTTATATTCCCGCCAACAGAGCAGAAGGTACTACCTTCTCCATAACCTTGGAAACACTTATGTCTTGTCTTTTTTACAATTGGCCATACTAACAGGTGTGAGGTGATATCTCATTATGGATTTTATTTGCATTTTCCTGACAATTACTCATGTGGAGCACCCTTTCAAATATGTCATGGCCATTTGTATGTCTTTTTTAGAAAATTGTCTACTCAGGTCCTCTGCCCATTTTTAATTGAGAGCTTGTTTCTTTGCTATTGATTTGTATGAGGTCCTTATATATTATGAATATGAACTCTTATCAGAAATATGGCTTGAAAATATTTTCTCCCATTTTATGAGAACCTTTTCATTTAGATGATTGTTTCTATTGCTATACGGAAGCTTTTTAGTTTGATGTAGCCCAACTTGTGTATTTTGCTTTTGTTGGCTGCGCTTTAGGTGTATGTATTATTGCTAAGACCAATATCAAGTACCTTTTTTTTTCTAGTTTTACAATTTTAGTTCTTATATTTACATTTTAAATCAATTTCAAGTTAATATTTATCAATGTTTGGAGATAGGAATTTAGTTTCATTCTTTTGCATGTGGTTATCCAGTTTTTCCAACACTGTTTATTGAAGAGACTGTCCTTTCTCCATTGAGTATTCTTGGCACCCTTGTCTTGTCAAAAATTAGTTTACTGTGTAAGTGTGGTTTTATTTTTGGGTGCTCTATTCTGTTCCATTAGTCTGTATGTTTGTATTTATTCCAGTACCAAACTTTCTTGATCACCATAGCTTTTAATATGGTCTGATATCAGGAAGCGTGCTACTTTTCCATTTTGTTCTACTTTCCCAATTGCTTTGGCTATTTAGCATCTTTTATACTTCCATACAAATTTTAGCATATTTTTTATATCTGTGAGAAATATCATTGGCATTTTAATATGATTGCATTAAATCTATAGATAGCTTTGGGTCATATGGACATTTTAATAATGTTATTTCTTCCAATATGAACACAAAATATCTGTCCATTTATTTGTGTCTTCAATTTCTTTTATGATGAATTTTAGTTTTCAGTGTATAGATCTTTCACCTCCTTGATTAAATTTATTACTAAGTACTGCTTTTTGATGCTATTGAAAATAGGATTTAAATTTTTTTTCAGATGGTTCTTTGTTAGTGTATAGAAACTTAAATGATTTTTTTTTTTGCTCACTGCAAAATTGTCATTTATTTGTGGTTATGTATGGATTTGAATGTTCTCAGAGATATAAATTAAATTCTTGTTAATGTTCTCCTACTGTGCAACACTAACTTCATTCCCATTCCCTTCCTCCTCATTCCCTTCCTCTTCTGCTTTGCTCCAGTCCTCTCACACCTGTTCTCTCCGCACTGCAACTTAGCTCATTTATTCGTTTTAACAGGTTTTTTTTTGCTGGAGTCCTATATAAGATAATGTCATCTCAAAGACAGTTTTTTCTTTTTCCTTTCCAATTTGAATGCTTTTTGTTTCTTTTTGTTGCCTAATTACTCTGGCTAGGACTTCTAGTACTATGTGGAATAGAGGCAGTGGGAATTGTCATCCTTGTATTGTTCCTGATTTTAGAGCAAAAGCTAAATAAGCTTTACATTACACCGTTGAGTAAGATGTTAGCTATGAGTTTGTCACATATGTTGGCAGATTTCAATCATGAAAGATATTTAGCTATGTCACATATGTTTTCTGCATATATTGAGATGATTGTATGATTATTGTAATGACCATTAAATGCCAGCCATACCTTCCTCCAGCTTTTTTGTTGTCAAACCAAATAAATGTTTATTTAATCATAATCATTAATCCAGTTTCAAATGATACTTATTATAATACTGGTGGCCCGGTGCACAAAATTCATGCATGGGGGTGGTTCCCTCAGCCCAGCCTGCACCCTCTCCAATCGGGGACCCCTTGGGGGATGTCCGACTGCTGGTTTAGGGCCAATCCCTGTGGCATTGGGCCTAAACCAGCAGTTGGACATCCCTCTTGCAATCTGGGGCTGCTGGCTCCTAACTGCTCACCTGCTGCCTGCCTGATCACCCCTAACTGTCTCTGTCTGCCAACCTGATTGCCCCTAACTGCCTCTGCCTGCCTGACCATCCCTACTGCCAACCCCTGCCAGCCTGATCTTGCCCCCAACTGCCCTCCCCTGCCATCCTGATCTCACCCCCAACTGCCCTCCCCTGCCGGCCTGATTGCCCCTAACCCCCTGCAGGCCTGATCTCACTCCCAATTGCCCTCTCCTGCTGGCCTGATTACCCCTAACTGCCTCTGCCTTGGCCCCCACTACTATGGCTTTGTCTGGAAGAAAGTCTAACATCCGGAAGATGGCTAGTTGACCCGGTCTAATTAGCATATTACCCTTTTATTAGTATAGATATACTCTATGGGGACAAGAATTGTGTTTATTTTTTTTTAATAGATGCACCTCTAGTACCGTGAACCTAGCCCAAAGTAGGTGCTCAGTAAATATTTGTCAATTAAATCAATTAATACTTTTTACTACTAGTGAAATATATTTATATATCTTTTTAATCAAATTTATTTTAATGTAATTCTCATCTAATATTAATATGGCTTCTTCTTATTTTAGTTTTCTGTTAACTGATACATTTGTTCACATTTTCATTTTCAACCTTTCTGTATCTCTTTAAGTCTGTTACTTAAAGCTGAGTTGTTTTTAAACTTAATCCAATCGGTTTCTTCTTTCAACAGGGAATTTTAACCCACTCATTTAGTTTTTAAAAAATTTATTTCATCTCTCTATGTTTATTAGTTAAGAATTAATTTCTTTACTGATTTAATAAAGTTGCTAATCCATTGAATTATACTTATTAATCAGGATAACTACATAATGTTCATTATAAAATATATATTTTTCTGCTATTAATAGAAAGAATATACAAATTATTACCCCCACAAAGGTATTCTAATCTGTTTGTTCTTTTGCTCCTCCCCCAATAGGATAAGCCTTTGAGATTATGTTCTCATTCTTACTTTTCTCCCAGCACTTTGCAAATGAGACATTTAAAGGATGTTATTGTTCTGTATCATCCTGAGTGCATTTAATTAGTATTATTATAATTTTTCTTAAAATATATTCCCTTTTTTCAAGAATCCTGATTTAATATACTCTTATAGATTTAGATACAACTATATTGTTCACCAGTGTTTTTTTATCTCATCTTTTTTCTATCTCCAGGCCTCTGGTCTAATTCACATGTACTTTGGTTAGAATTCTTTATCAAGAGTATTCCTAGATGAAGTAGACAGGGTACCCTCTGGACCCTTGCATGCCTATGAATGACTTTTATTCTGACAAGTGAATGCTATATGGTGTATGTTTTTTACTCAATTGTCTGTAATTACTCCAAACTGTTTTCAGCTGTGGTCAATTGTGTAGCTAATAATAATAGATGTACATATACACATATACACCAGAACTGTAATAGAATATTCTGAGGCATATATATTTATTAATTGATATTTCCTGTATCTTGATGAACCATTTTGATGTATAAACTCAATTTTTATTGAGAATGCTTCTCAGAAAAAAATCTGTTTTATTATATGTGGTTTCCTCTTCTGCTTCTTACTTCTTTTTCACATCATAAGTCTCCTGAATCTATAAGTTTTATCTTTCTATGTGATTAAATAAAATTGTATTTCTGTTTTGTGATTTGAACTACTTTTTTTGTTTCTGTTTACTTTCTATTCATGTTTGAGTGTTTTTTTCTTTAATTAAACTTATTAGGTTAAACAATTATATAGGCTTCAAGTGTACAACTCTATGATGCATCACCTGTATATTGCATTGTGTGCCCACCTCCCAAAGTCAAATCTTCCATCACCAAATATTTGACCCCCTTTACTACCCATGACCCCCCTTCCTGCTGGTAACCACCTCTGTCTGACATTTCATTTAGCATGTTATTCTCAAGGTCCCTCCATGTTGTCACAAATGGCAGTATTTCATCTTTTCTTAGGGTTGAGTAGTATTCCATTGTATATATGTATCCCATCTTCTTTGTCTAATCACTTAGCAAAGGACAGTCCAGTTGTTTTCATGTCTCAGCCACCGTGAATAATGCTGCAATGAACATATATGTTTTCAAATTTGTTTTGTAAATACCCAGAAGAGAGGTTGCTGGGTCACGTGGTAACTCTATTCTTAATGTTTTGAGGAACTTCCATACTGTTTTCAATAGTGGTTGTACCAGTTCTACCAGCAGTGAATGAGTGGTTCTACCAGCAGTGAATGAGGGTTCCTTTTTCTCCACAACCTCTCTAAAACTTACTACTTGTCTTATTGATAATTGTAACAGGTGTGAGGTGGTATCTCTTTGTAGTTTTGAATGCATTCCCTAATAGGTAGTAAAGTTGAACATCTTTTCATATATCTGTTGGCCATTTGTATGTCTTCTTTGGAGAAGTGTCTGTTATGTCCTCTGCCAATTTTAAAAATTGGATTGTTTGTTTGGTGTGGAGTTCTATGAGTTCTTTATATATTTTGGATATTAACATATTGTTGTAGCTGTTTTTTGCAACTATCTTCTCCCATTCTGTTTGTTGCCTTTTTGCATTGTTGGAAGTTTCTTTTGCTGTGCAGATGCATTTTAGTTTGATATAGTCTTATTCATTTATTTTTGTCTTTCTTTTCCTTATGAACAAAATAGATCCAGAAACACAGAAAGGACTGGGGGACTCTGGCGAAGCTGAGGGGACTGGGTGCCACCATCTTGTGGCTGTGGGTGCTGCCATCTTTGTGATGGTGTGATGGTCAATTTGCATATTCTCTTCATTTGATAGGATAAGCATAACCCGTGGTGTACATATATAGTGTGGTAAAGGCTTGGGAGAGGCAGGTGTGGGGAGGAGAGAAATCAATGGGGAAAAAAACAACAACAAAGAAAGGAGACATCTGTAATACTTTCAACAATAAAGACAAAAAATAAAAAAGGAAAAAAGAAAACCCAGCATGGTATTGGCAGAAAAACAGACACACAGACCAATTCAACAGGATTGAGAACCCAGAAATAAACTCACATGTATGTGAGCAAATAATTTTTGACAATGAACTATTTCTTATATTTAATCTTCAAACATAAACTATGACTTCAGCGGGGACCTTCCATTTCTCAAATTTATCTATTATATGTTTCAGTTGGAAAATAATGGGTTTTAAGCCCAGCTGGTATGGCTCAGTGGTTGAGCGTCAACCCATGAACCAGGAAGTCACTGGTTCAATTCCAGGTCAGAGCACATGTTTGGGTTGTGGGCTCAATCCCCAGAAAGGGTACAGGAGACAGCCAATCAATGTTTCTCTCCCATCAATGTTTCTCTCTCTCTCTTGCTCTCCCTTCCTCTCTCTCTCTCTTAAAATCAATAAAAATATATATTTTTTATTTAAAAAGAAAATCATGGGATTTAGACCCAGGATTTTATTTCTGTTTTTAATTAAATCCTACTTATGTATTCTTAGTAAGTGGTAATTGGAGTATATAACACAATAAATTGCAAAGTGTTCAAACTGAAATTTTGTTTTTATTCTTATCTTAAAATGTAAGGTCATTTTAATTTTCCTGGTCAAAACCTTCTTTTTTACATTTTAGAGGGATCTAAAAAAAAAAAAATTAGTAAGTCATAAAATTCATCCATTCAAGCAAAGTGGCAAGAGGGTGAAATTTTAGAGAGAATGTTTCTAACACTCTCCCAGAAATGAAAGAAAAAGTAGGTCAAAATTATTTAAGGTAATTAAAAGATACTGTTTCCAGAGGTGTCAGGGGAATTATTTGAAAGCTATTTTTTATAATTTATTTTGAATAATTTTAAAGTAAGGTGTTAGCATCACTTTAGTGTTAGTAATGAGATAGGGCACAAAAATATGAGGAACAATAAATGAAACAATTATAGCAAAATTGACTCTATTTTTAAAGATATGCTGTAAAAATAGGACAATGCTGGAGGCACATAGTATTTAAAATTTGAATTTGTTATATTAGAGTGAAGGATGTTTCTGAGTTAGTCTTTTTTACATCAGTGATCTCCAGGGAATTTTCAGGTCACCAAGACCATGTGTAGAAAGAGAAAAATAAGGAGGAAACTATCAATGTTTACATTCTTCTCACTTTAATAATTGAATAAGATAAAAACGTAGGAGCCCAGGCCAAGTAGCTCAGTTGGTTAGTGTTGTCACAATATGCCAAGGTTTCCGGGTTCTATCCACCGTCAGGGCCTACACAAAAATCAACCAATGAATGCATAAATAAGTGGAACAATAATCTCTCTCTCTGTTCCTTCCTCCCTCCCTCTCCCAAACACACACACTTCACACTCTTTCCCTCCCCATTTCCCTCTCTCTCAAGAAAATCAATAATAAAAATGAAAATAAACACACACAACATAGTTGAACTTCAGCACAATGAAGCAGAATCAAACTAAGACCGGACCAAACAGATGGAACTTTATTATCTTGGCGATACTTCTTATATAATTGTGATATAACAGTGATAATAAAGTATAGAATACAGCCATGCACTACTTAACAATCAGGATACTTTTTTTTTTCTGAGAAATGCATTGTTAGAGAATTTTCTCATTGTGTTTACACAAACCTAGATGGTATCTACTACATATCTAAGCTCTATGGTATAGCCTATTGCTCTTAGGTTTTAAGCCTGTACTGTACATTATGGTACAAAACAACACAAGAAAATGATGGATTCAAGAGAAGTAGTAAAGAAGATGTATGAGGCTGCTGCTTAACATGGCATACTGCTTTATAGCAATATTTTCTTAGTAAGTAGAAAATACACTCTAAAATAACAATAAAAATATAGTGTAGTAAATATATAACCAAGTAACTTAGTCATTTATCAAGTATTCTGTACTATACATAATTGTAGTTGTATACTTTTATATAATTGGCAGTTCAATAGGTTTGTTTACACCAGCATCACCACAAACATGTGAGCAATGCATTGTGCTATGATGTTATCAGAGCTATGACATCATTAGGTGATAGGAATTTTTCAGCTCCATCTTAATTTTATGGGACCATTGTCGTATATGCGACCTATTGTTGACTGGGACTTAAGTTAATGCAGTGCATGACTGTAATAAAATTGAGTATAATCGTTTCAATCACCAATTCAATTGGAGACTGCAGTCAAGAAATCAAGAGAAGGCTAAGTCTCAGAAAGGGCTGCAGTGGAGAAATTAGGAAAGATTTTTAAGAGTAAAGATATGTCCTTAGAGACCAAGGCTAAGATCATCTGCATGCTCATATTCTCAGTTAACTATGTATGGATGTAAAAGTTGGACAGTGAATAAGGTTGCTTAAAAAAGTGATTCATTTATTGTATTGGAGGAGAGCTCTATGGATGCCTTGGACCACAGAAAGACAAAAAGTAGGTCCTAGAGCAAATTAAGCCTGAAACATTGCTAGAGGCAAAAATGACAAAATTGAAATTGAGGATTGTTTTATGACTTCCAAAACATAGCTGTCTTCCTCCAGAGATTTTAAAATGTGAATCCATGAAACATGGAATTACCATCACTGAAGTTTAAACTTCGTTTTGTCAATAATTACATTTATGTGTTTCTTGCCTCTAATTTCTACCCTAATCAGTTTCACCCAACATATTGCTATCAGATTAATTTTAAGCATATCTCTGATTATGTTAGTATTATATACAAAACCTTTTGTGTCTCCCCATGACTTTACAAAATAAAAATGAAATTCTTATAGAGTTTTTACTATATTTTTATGATATTTCAGAATGTAGTTGAGTTTGGATGGAATCTTTGATGGTCAGTCACAGTTTCATGTATTCTATACTCCAATCAAATGATATTTCTGGAATGTACATAAGCCAGGAGCATCCATACCATCAACATAGGGTGTCCCAAAAAATGTATACACACACTTTGAATAATTATAAAGGCAGTGTTTATTTAAATACATTTAATTTTAAAAATTGAGCTATCAGATGTTAAAGTGTGTATACATTTTTTGGGACACCCTGTATTTTCCAACCTAGATTACACTTTCTCCCACCTCTACCTTTTAACTTTCTTAGGAATCTCCAAAAAAGTCTACTTGATATGTATCCTGCTTCTTCAACATTTTAGTATATCTCTTACAGCCCGTACTACTACCTACTTTTTGTGCTTGCAGCATATTTGTGTCACATGTCATTATTCACTTGTCCCCTCTTTGAGGGGAGGACCTATGTCTGATCTGATTTATAAACCCCCTCCCACTCCATAAACCTAATATGAGAGATGTTTGATAAATATTTGTCAAATGCATGATACTGTTTGGTTCATGCACATTAGATTATCATATGTGTTAGATTGGCAACATAAAATAGGCCAAATAAAGTAATAAAATATACCCAGTGCCCAACACAATGTTTTTCCAATATGAATTATTAAAAAAATTATCAATTAATGAATGAATTAACCAAAATGTGAATATTGACTGTTTTGGTATGTATGTTTTCTTTTAAATCATATATTTTCTGATAGGCCTCATTTTTCCAAGTTTGAAGCTATATGAGGGAGAATGGTAATTTGTTCCTTATAAATTAAGTCAGTATGGAGTCAGACTTTAGGGATTTGGAGCAGTGCAGTCTGGTTTGCTATATTGGGAAACTCTGCCCAACAAATTAAGTCACCCTAGACTCTGCAATCTATTCATGGACTAATACTGGTTCTGCTTAGAGTCCACAAGCCCAATACCATTCTATAATAGAATAGACATAGTAACCTGTAACAGCTTAGACATTCCTTTAAGTTAAAAAGTAAGATCTAGGACACAATTATACTTTTGGGGTTTGGCTCAAGATTAAATAGGGTTTTAATCCATAGGGTAGCTTTTGTCAAGTAGTTAAAACTACATTTTTTACACAGAAGCATAAGCAGCATTTTAAAAAATAACAGATCTAACCTCTACAAGTATAGGAAAATCCATATTCTTTATTCAAATTTGTAATTTTTATGTTGTTCCTTAAAAGCTCATGCATTCTAGAGACACAATAACATTTGCACTATTTATAGATGATAGCATTACAAAAGACTAGGATCATAAAACTAATTTTCTATGAACCATTTTCTTCCGAAGATTATATTTTCCAGTGTTCTGGCTGCCATGAAGTAATATACTTGCCAGACATTTTCTTTGAATTACCTAAGAAAGTTTATTGTAAAACTACAGCCTCCATTTCTCTTTCTCAGACATAGATCATTTCAAAAAGTTTTAAGTCTAAACCAATAAGTATAAAAATTTATAATACCATTTTTAAAAATTGAATAAGGATTCTTTAAGAAGAAAAAGAATGATCATTAAATGGAAAAAAAAAGGAACCTCACTTATACTGCCTATTATAAACTGAATAGCTAATCTCCCTAGCCACCTCAGATGCAGGCAAGAATGTTTCTTCTTGCTCAGAACTTCAGATTTCTGATAAATATGACGTATATTCTTTGTTATATTTCAGCTACATGGCATAAGGTAATGATGATAATGACAGCAAACATTCATTTAACCTGTGTCATTGTGCTCCACATTTTGCATATAATATCTCCTTTAGTCTTTAAAACAGATCTAAAAAATATGTAATATTATTTTCCTATCATACTTATAGGAAACTGAAGCATAGAGACGCTCAATAACTTGTCATGGGCCACACAGTTAATAAATTCAAGAACCAAGACTACAATTCAGTTCTATCTAATTTCACCACATGGGCTCTGTGTTATTACAAAATATTGTGAATGCCTAATACTCGGGTTCCATGACCTGAGAATTAAAATTACATCAGAATTTGAAATAGCATTAGAATATTAAATAACAGAGACGGCTTGATTTTTGAGGACTAACCAAGGATTTAAGAAAATGGGATTTCAATGTCATTTAAGCAGTTGTATAATTCTCTCATTTTTTCCTCCCTCTTCTCTCTCTCTCTCTCTCTCTCTCTCTCTCTCTATCTCTCTCTCTCTCTCTCTCATGCTATTTATCAATCTCTCTATCTCTCTCTCTTTCTTCTCCTCCTCTCTCCTCCTCCTTCCCTTTATCCTTCTCTCTCTTTATCCTTCTTCCCCATATAATATTCCATATAATATTAAGAATTTATATGTGAGTGTATGGGAAAATGGCTGGTAGGTCACTAATGAGACCCTATAAAGCACAATATAAAGTGAATTTACAATTAAATAAAAATCAAGTTACAAAAGGGGTTTCTTGAAATTTGTTAATATTATGCATAAATAACATTGGTGTTGCTCATAAAATTGTATCACTTGAATAAATATTAGAAATCATCTAGATCATTATTTCCCACTCATTTTTATTCTAAAACCCCACAGTAATATGCATTCCTACCTAAGGCACTTTTCAGCGGTCTTTTACAGCTAGAATCTATTTGATTGGCTGGTATTTGCTTTAACTCACTATGCCTGTACTGTAGTAGTTAAATGTTTTTTAATATCACTCTAGTTTTATTATTTTCCTTAGAAATTTTGGAATCAATATTATTTGATAGATTAGTTGGACATGCTCTATTGAAAGTAGATGCCAAGACAGAATTATATTTAAATAGATTTTAATATAGAAAAGGCCTATAAAAAATGGGTTGGAGCTCAGATGACTCCAGTGCCATGGTCTAATGGCCCTTCGAGTAATCCCTACTGCCTCCCTTTTAGTCTAAAAAAATAATAATAACTTCTCCATGTAATGCCAATGTTCTCCATTGTAAATCTATTATGTAATCTACCAGTGTTGTCAGAACTGATTAATTTAGAAATGTTTTGTTATTGGGTGAAAAAGGGGCGGGGGGTCCTTTTTCCCAATAGGTTCTGAGGGTGGAGTACATATAATATCTCAAGAAAAATAATTTTCTGAGACTCACACAGAAGAATGAGTGATTTTTATTTGCATGGAGTTAAATGCCTGGGTTTCCAAAGTCTCATTTGTGTATCTGGGTTTCAGTAAAGCTAAAATCAGAGCCAGTGTCCAGAATTTCCTTGCCATGTTGGAGACAGGTCCAGTCCAGCATCAGGCTAGCTGCAGTCCATCAGTCCATGGTGTGTGGGATCCGCATGGCCCTGGGCCTTATGGGCCAATGCAGGAGAGTGTGCCCCAGGCAACAAGAGTCCCAAGGGTCCTGAAAGCACAAGAGCACAAGTGTAACCAGAAGAGTGAACTCCTTTGTTCAAGGAATTAAATATCTCAAATTTCATGACCTTACAGTAGCCATGCCCATTCTGGCCAACCATCCCTCTCCCTATGTGTGACTGACAGCAAGCACCTCCAATAGTTCCCCACCTTTACTGGGCATATGTCTATTGTTCCTTTGTCCAGTTCCCTAGGGAGAGTAAAGTTGTAGCTTCTTGGTGAAGCTATCTAAATGACATGCCTACAATATCTGGCCTTCCATTTGCTGCCTTTTTTTTATTATTAATAACTAAGTTAAGTATAATGGTATCAGTTTTAAGCATATTCTTAGAAACTTATTTTTCTCCCACAATAAAATGAATAGGAGGAAATGAAACATCTAGTTACCAGATAAACCAAGTATTGAATGATTAATAATCCCACTCTCAATAATGAAAAATTCACTAATTCATTGTTAATACACATTTGTTCATTTATACTAGTAATAAAATAAAAAAATATCAAAATTAGCCTTTTTTATGATTTTTGACAATGGAAGAAAAAAAAAAACGCCAATGAAATTGGAACATTTGTCCACAACTTATTATATACTTTTATCAAATTCTGGTATCTATAGAATACTTGGGCAAAAAGTTATAATACAGAATTCTGCTTAAAATAAGTAGGACTTTCTAGTGGTAATATGCAAAAATTATAAATAAATTTAAATTCCTTTACCTATAGCATCAAACAACAAGCAAACCTTTAGGGCTAGCAGTTCTCCGTTATCATTTTATTTGGTAAAGGAGTGATTCTTTTTTTTGTTGTTGTTCAAACTGAGATTAGAGGGTAAGTGAACCAGAAAAAGACAATTAGGTTGGAGCTACACTTGCTTTCTCAAGTACTCAGCATTATGAATGCAGACATAATGCTGTTTTTATTCACCGGGCACACACATAAATCAACTTTAATGTCAATAAAGTCAGTAATGATAGATTTCATCACTAAAATATAACTAAGCAATAATGACCAGGAAGAAAGTAAGTCGCTCACAGCAGCAGAAGCTATTTCTTTTTTTGTCCTAGGTGAAGTCAAGGGTATCTGAAAAGACTGGCCTTTTCCCCTCTATTATTAACTGCAAATCATTCTTGTCATGTTAGAAAGCAGATTGTTTTTCTCAAGTGTTATATACACCATTATGTTTGGATCACATAACCTGACCTTATTCCAGGGAACTTAAACTCCATTTCCAATTAGCAGGAATGCTTAGAGTGGAGATGAAGTCTATCTGCCTATTAAGCTTTTCTTATCATAACAACTTCAGCATAAATTTATATTCTCTGTTCCCCCTGTGCTGATGTTACCTTGTTTCCAAACATTCCAATTTATTTTCATCAACGTGTTTTTCCTACCTGCCAAAAACCACAACGAAAAGGCCAATTTTGATGTTTTTCCATTTCTATTCTGAATGTGCTGAAAATTTTGTAATATAACAGTAGGGGAATGACAAAATGGGGTAAAGGGTTTGTTTATGCAATTTAAAACACACACACACACACACAAAACCCTTTACTGCACAAACTATATTTATGACTTAACTAAAACTACTATTTGAGGAAGGATGCTATAAATTGTGCAATTCACTCAAATTATGTCTTAAAACAACGTTCTGACGTTCTGAGTGCAAAGTGTTTTACGCTTGGTTCTTAGCACTCTGTGGCCATGTGGATATTTTTGGCTGACATTCAACCAATGTGTGAGTGGATAATGTACTTAGTTCGGTTAGTCCACCCACCTTTGCATATCTCTATCCTCTGGAAAGCTCTCAGTAACAGCAGCAATGTTTCTCCCAACTTCATCCTTGCTTGCCATTGTGATTTCGCCTCATGAGAAAGTCAATCATTCCCATGCTCACATTATAAATGATCTTTAATTTGAAAGAAATAATGTTTTTAAATATTCTAATCTCAAATGAGAATGAACAGACTATCTTTACCACATGATGTCTTTAAACTATCTGATTTTATCTTGAGACCATTTTGTACTCCACTAGAACAGGATTAAATAGCAAAATAGATGAAATGTTTATTGAAAATGTTTTCATTAAAATAGCTAAAGTTTACAAATGTAGTTTATTCCCTTAAGCCCAAATATGGCTTATAGATTTTTTCATTTTTTAAATCTTGATTTGTTTCTTAAACTATGAAGAAATTATAAGAGAAAGAATAATTTGCCATAAAACTGAAAATTAGCCCAGTAGGAGGTCACCAGTTTGATTACTGGTCAGGGCACCTGCCCAGGTTTGGGGCTCAATACCAGTAGGGGCGTTCAGGAAGCAACCAATCTATGTTTCTCTCTCCCTCTCCCTTTCCCTTCCTCTCTCTCAAATCAATAAAAACATTTTTTTAAAAAGTCAGGATGAGAATCAGTCTCCTACTGACTACTTAAAAAAAAATAAACACTGAAAATTATTACTATATGAAGTTTAAACTCAGTTCTTGGTACATAACTGTAAAATTTAATGTTGAACAAAATTAAATAAATTAATAAAATAAAAACATTCTCAAATGTTTTACTAATAATTGTGAATTTGTAAATGACAACTGTAAATTATACCCATCTTCAAGATGCATTTGAATATATTACCAAATAGTACTATAGGGGTCTAAATATGAGAGAATATGCTACTATAGCAAAAACTCCTTTCTTAGACCACTTCATGTATTACCTTGTAGTGTATTTTATTACATATGCTCAATTCAACTTCATATGTTATTTTTATTAATGCAGGTGAACGGAATGTCTAAATTGTAATATATTTATGATACTTCATCTTATAGCTTACTATTTAAGCTGCTGTGGTAAAAATCAGAATTCAAACATTGTTCCAAAGAAGTATAGGTAGCTCTATATTACAGAGATCATAATTATTTTTTTTCTAATAGCAAGTGAATTACTAAACCCATCATCTTTCCAGATTACATTGCTTTAATATTTCTTATTGACACTTGGGAATAATCAATACACAGATTACCTTATAATAGATATGAAAGGTCAATAAAGTTAGATGATAACATTAGTTTTATTATTATTTTCTACATAATTCATGTGGGAAAATGCCATGTTCTCTACAAAAGAGAGTTTTAAAGAATTACTCCCAGCTTTTAGTTTGTAGTATAATGGAGTAAACTCCTAATAGAGAAACCTTCCAAAATATAAATAAAAACTCTAGAAAAAAATACAAATGAAACTCTTAGGAGAGAAGGCAGGTATGTTTTGGAGGGAAGTCCAAATTTTGAAGAAGGGGCTGATAAATGGTGTTTCCCGAGTTTCAGCTTTTTCTTGAAGGCAGACATTAGTTGTGACACGGTGCAGGTTCCTAAAACTCAAATAATACACCAGACATATTTCATGTCTGAAAAACCACATAACAGAGACCAAGGCAACTGGAATAGCTAGAAAGGGAAGAGGGAGCAACTTGAAAAAAACAGAGACAAGCAAAGAGCCACAAACACTGTATATAAATTCTTCCTAACTCTCTAGCTGCACTGCAGTTCATGAAGCATTGAAGCGGACTCAAATCAGCTTATCCTAAGACAGAAATGACAGAGCTGATTTTTGAACTGCCGCCAATCACAGGAAAGACAAAGGTTGCAAAGTAAATTTAAGAACATTAATTACCTACTAAAACTAAAACATCTACAGTTGTTACAGGAACGGGAAGCCAGTTATTTACATTCAAAATATAAATAATACAATCCAAAAGTACTTGGCACACAAAGATCCAGAATAATACAACTAATTTTCAAGGCAGGCAGGCAGTGAAGGTCAGACCGAGATGGCCCAGACAAGCACTTTGAAGAAACTCTCAAGATTCTGCTCAATGACCAGACATATTTAATTGCTTACATTAGAAAATAACACAACTTGTTTGAAAGACTTACAATTACTTTTAGGAGGTAGAAAACAACAACAAAGCAAACCCAATGCTACTAGGAAGAGAAACATAGTAAAAATCAGAGCAGAAATACATGTAATAGAAAACAAATAATGCAGAGAACTGGTAAAGCCTGCTTTTAGACAACATCAACAAAATAAAGGAGGATGACAACAAAAAGGAAGGGGCCAAACAAAAAACAAATAATAACATGTTAAAAAGAAATTTATCCAGGGTCACAATTACATTAAATGTTAAAGAATTATTTAATTATTTTTCATGTCTGTGTTAAAAATTGCTTTTATTGAGATGTAATTGATATATACCATTATATAGTTTCAGGTGAATAACATAATGATCCGATATCTATATATATAAAGACATAATATGCAAATTTGCTGGTATGCCATAACGGGTCATGACCAGACCATTAGCTCCTATGCATAATGTGGGGCGTTGCTCCAGAGATGAGGCAGAAGTGGGGAGGGGCCGGGAGAAGGTGGGACCAGCCTGAGGCGACTCAAGGGTGGGCGGTGCCGCGGGAGAAGGCAGAAGGGAGAAAGTGAGAAGGCCGGCGCTGTGCACAGAAGTCAGAAGGGAGAAGGCAGAAGGGAGAAGGCAGAAAGGAGAAGGTGGCAGTTAGGCAGGGTGATCAGGCCAGGAGGAGAGAGCAGTTAGGCAGTTAGGGGATCAGGGCAGCAGGGGAGCAGTTAGGGGCATCAAGCAGGCAGGCAGGTGAGCGGTTAGGAGCCAGTGGTTCTGGATTATGAGAGGGATTCTGGACTGGAGAGGGTGCAGGCCGTACTGAGGGACCCTCACCCCCCATGCACGAATTTTGTGCACTGGGCCTCTAGTTTGTATATATTCTGAAATGATGACCACGATAATTGTATTTAGCATCCATCACCATAAATAGTTACGAAAGATGTTTTCTTCTGATAACAACTCTTAAGACCTAGTCTCTCAGCAACTTTCAAATGTCAGAGTATTGTTAACTATAGTCATTCTGCTGTACATTATATCCCCATGATTTTGTTTATTTTATAACTGGAAGTTTGTACCTTTTGATCACCTTCACCTAGTTCACTTACCCTTCCAACCTCCCAACCTTCTTCTGGCAACCACCAATCTGTTCTCTGAATCTATGAGCTTGTTGTTTTTTTAGATTCCACATATAAATGAGATAATAAAGTGAGATTTCTCTGTCTGACTTATTTCACTTAGCGTAATGACCACAAGGTCCACCCATATGACAAGTTTTCATCCTTTTTTATGGCTAAATAATATTTCATTGTGTATACACACTACATTTATTTGTTCATTTATTACCCATTGATGGACACTGAGGATGTTTTCTTGACTTAGATATTATAAATAATGCTGTTGTCAACAGGGTGTCCCAAAAGAAGGTACACATACTTTGAGTGATTATAGAGTTAGTGTTTATTAACAAACAGTTCATTTTTGAAATTTAAAAGAATCTACAGAAATGAATATTTTTTTGTCAATATCTGTTTTCAAACTGATGTCCAGGCACTGCTGATAACACGAAGCAATGGAATAAAAAACATCAAGAATCATTTTGTTTGGCATTTGTGTGCTCTCAACTCATCAACTGTTGCTGATTTTGTACTATAGAATTTATCTTTTATGTATGCCCATAAAAAATAAAAAGTCTAGTGGCACTTTAGGATAAATTTTCTTCATTCAAAGCTTTTAGTCTGGCTTCACCCATTATTTCAAATCAGTTAAATCTGAAAAGGAGTGAAAATTAAGTGAGTTATCAGCTGTTAAAGCATGTATACATTTTTGGGGGTACACCCTCTATATTTCTTGAGTTAGTATTTTAATTTTCTTCAGCTAAATACCCAAAAGTGCAATTACTGATTTATATGGTAGTTCCCTTATAACAGTTTTTTGGGTTTTTTTTAGTAGAGTCCTTAGAGTTTTCTATATATCATATCATGTCATCTGCAAGTAGTGAAAATTTTACTTCTTCCTTTATGATTTGGAATGTTAGAAATGGGCCTGTCATAAATGGCCTTAATTAGTTGTGGTAATTTCTACTATACCTCATTCATTAAGAGAAAGGCTGTTTAATTTTTATAAATTCTTTTTTCTGCATCTATTGAGATGATCATAAGATTTTTTTTTTCGTCATTTTGTTAAAATGGTGTATCACATTGACTAATTTGTGGATATTGAACCATATTTGTGCCCCTGGAATAAATTTATGTCCCTCTCAATCATGGTGTATGATCCTTTTAATGTATTGTTGAATTTGGTTAACTATTATTTATTGAGGATTTTTTTATCTGTGTACACCAGGGATATTTGCTTGAAATTTTCTTTTTTCGTGTGTGGCATTCTTGTCTGGTTTTGGTAACAAGGTAATGCTGGTATTATAAAAAGAGGTTAGATATGTTGCTTCTATTTTTTTTTTTTTAAGTTTAAGAAGGATTGGTATTAATTTTTTAAATGTTTGGTAAAATTTACTAGTGAAGCCATCTGGTCCTGAACTTTCATTAGTTGGAAGTTTTTAATTACTGATCCAATGCCCTACTAGTAAACAGTTTGTCCAGATATATATTTCTTCATTCTTCAGTCTTAGTAGGTTCCTAAGAATTTATCCACTTCATTTATATTCTCCATTTATTTGGGCTGTAATTATTTATAGTCTCTTATGATTCTTTGCATTTCTATGGTATCAGTTGTAACATATCTTTCATTTCTGAGTTCATCTATTTGAGTCCTCTTCCTCTCTCTTATTTTTAAAGAGGATATGTGGGAGTTTAGCTAAAGGTTATCAAGGTTTTCTCATTATGTTGATATTTTCAAAGAACCAGCTTTTAGTTTCTTTGATTTATTTTCTATTGTCTTTTTGGTCTATTATTTATTTCTCCTATGAATTTTGAACTTCATTTGTTCTTCTTTTCCTAGTTCACTGAAGTGTAAAGTTAGGTTGTTTATTTCAGTCTGTTCTTGTTTCTCGAGGTAGGGATTTTATTGCTATGAATTTCCCTCTGAGAACTACTTTTGCTGCATCCAGTAAGTTTTAGCAATGTTGTATTTTCATTTTTTTATTACTACTTTTATTTCTTCTTTGACCCATTGGTTGTTCATTAGTAAGATGTTTAATCCCCACATATATGTGAATTTTCCACTTTTCTTCTTGTTTTTGAGTTCTAGTTTTATACTCTTTGGTCAGAAAATATGCTTTATATTATTTAAATTTTCTTAAATTTATTGACTTGTACTGTGGGATAACATATGATCTATCCGGGAAAATATTCCATATGTGCTTAGATGGAATGTTCTGTATATACCTAAGTCTAACTGGTCTAATGTACCATTTGAGATCAATGTTTCCTTATTGATTTTCTGACAGGGTGATCTATCCATTGCTAAACTTGGGATATTAAATTTCCCTAGTATTATTGTAGTGATCTCTATACATACTTTGTAATAAATTCAAAATTCTGTGATATCAATGTATCATGAATTATTTAATCATTTATTCTTCTGACCTTATTTTTAAAAAATATTACAAAGAATGATATAATGGGAGCTATGTGTTTATGTGTATCTCCTTCTTTAGAATTTTTTCTACCTTGTTCTAAGTGTTCTCTTTGTAATAGAACACAACTGCATTATGCTTTTTATGCAATGTAACTTTTTCTATATGTTAGTAAGAAAATCCAAACCTTTTATATGATATCATGATAGACATTAGACTTATTTTTAACATTGTACTCTATGTTTAAAAAATTATTAATATTTTACTGACTTTTCTTTTTAAAAATATAATGGTTTAATCAAATTTTAATTGTTCTATTTCTTCCTAATTTTTGGATATCCCTTATTCTATTACTAGAGGCACAGTGCACAAAATTTGTGCAATTGGGGGGGGTCCCTCAGCCAGGCCTGTGCCCTCTCACAGTCCGGGAGCCCTTGAGGGATATCTGACTGATGGTTTAGGCCCGCTCCCTGTGGGGAGTGGAACTAAGCAACAGTTGGACATCCTTAGCGCTGCCGCGCAGGTGGGACAGGCTCCGCCGCTGCCATGGTGCTCGCCAGCCATGAGCCTGGCTTCTGGCTGAGTGGCGCTCCCCCTATGGGAGCGCACTGACCACCAGGGGGCAGCTCCTCCATTGATCATCTGCCTCCTGGTGGTCAGTGTGTGTCATAGCGACTGGTCATTCCACCTTTGGGCCAAAACTGGCTCTCTAACATCTGCTGAGGGGTCCCGGATTGCAAGAGGGCACAGGCCAGGCCCACGGACCCCAGTGGTGCATGATTGGGGCCGGAAAGGGACGCAGGAGGTTGGCCAGCAGGGGAGGGACCATGGGAGAGCTCCAAGGCATGTCCAGCCTGTCTCACTCAGTCCCGATTGGCTGGACCCCAGCAGCAAGCTAACCTGCCAGTTGGAGCATCTGCCCCCTGGTGGTCAGTGCACATCATAGTGAGCAGATGAGTGGCCTTAGCATATCATTAGCATATTATGCTTTGATTGGTTGAATGGCCAACCAGACAACTGGACACTTAGCATATTAGGCTTTTATTATATAGGCTTGTTTTATTTGCCTTCTCTCATATTGCCCTCATTAATAAAATATAAATTCTTATATCATAATATAAAAATTACTATTTCTCCTACTACTTCTTGACTTGTACTAATTCCCATTCATAGGGAGAAATTGAAATATCCATTCAGTTTTCCCTTGGCCTCTTAGGGACCAGAGAATGTGGTGGCCTTCAGTAGAGCCTGTGTCACAGCTCCAAAGATCTCTGTCCAACCTCTTTCCCGTATCTTCAGCTTTCTCACCTTAGTCTGTCTTCTCCGACACTTTTCTCT
Organism: Eptesicus fuscus; assembly: GCF_027574615.1. Lineage (NCBI taxonomy): Eukaryota > Metazoa > Chordata > Mammalia > Chiroptera > Vespertilionidae > Eptesicus > Eptesicus fuscus. The sequence continues at coordinate 81,932,948 of NC_072477.1, forward strand.
AGATTCTGACCCAGTGCCCTGAAGAGAAAGTCCCATACAAGTGCTCTAAGCTGGCCTTAACATCTAACATCTCACTTTCTCAGTCTTGACAAGTCTGAGAATCTGTTTGGAAGTGGGTAGGAAAAATCCATATTTATTTCTCCTCTTTACCATTATTCACACATACACATACATACACAGGGTGTTCCCCAAAAAGCTATATATACTTTAACAGCTGATAGCTCAATTTTGAAAATAAAATGTATTTTAATAAACACTACCTTTATAATTATTCAAAGTGTGTATATACATTTTTGGGGATGCCCTATATATAGTAATTTGACTATATGTGACAAGCATATAAATGCATTTAGTGATTTGAATAAAATAGCTATTAATTGAAAGGAAATTGAATAGTAATTTTTCATAAACTAATAAAATTAAAATTTCCATGTATAGATATTTAAGATGATGTTACTCTATGGAATTTAATGACAATAGGTATAACCCCTTTTATCATCATTAGCCTACATATCAATCTTTACTATGTGTATAATACTACATATTGAGATATATCCAAATCAATCAGAATTCTTTTCTCTAAATTCACTCAGAGCTTACTTTGTAAAATAAAATGCACATTTACATTGGTGGCCTAGGACAATTCTTAAAACATAAATTTTGTAACTAGGTATAATGTTTAATTCATCTGAAGTAAAAGATCAGTTTAAAGTGAAGTTAAAATTTCCCATGAAACCAAGGTATCATTGGAGAATGTAGCCAATGTCTTTGTATTTAAATAAAAAGAGGTTGATTTTTCTGTTGCTTGAAATTGGTAATCTATATACTAGATCTCTGTATTTAGAGACAATCTGTTCTAATTCTGTGAATTTAAATTAAAAATTTCAAAGATTTAAATTTGGATATATTTTTTAATATGTTTTTATTGATTTCAGACGGGAAGGGAGAAGGAGAAATAGAAACATCAATGATGACAATGATGAGAAAGAATCATTGATTGGCTGCCTCCTGTCCGCCCCCTACTGGGGATGACCTGCAACAAGAGCATGTGCCCTGACCAGCAATCTAACCATGACTCCTGGTTAGGTCCATGCTCAACTACTGAGCCACACTGGCTAGGCAATCTTTGGGATTTTTTTTACATCATCCATTTAATTTTGCTAACATGGCAATGTAAAAAGCAGATAATAAAATTAGATTTGCGGTTTTCTTTAATGTATTTGCACAGTACATGACAAGTATAGAGGTAGAATAATCAGTAATTATCTCCTTTCTTTTAGTTCTAGAGAGATATAGAAATCTACCCTTTATTTAATGTGCGAGTTAGTTCATGTTTGAAAGTTAATTCATGCTTATAATTTCTAGAAAGACAAAGGTTAACATGACAACATTTAGAATATACCAAAGAATATTTTTTCTTGGAATTACATTATATTCAATAATAGTTATAACTTAAGGAAAAGTTATTTTAAGTAATATTTTAAGTAATATTTCTTACAAAAATATATTTATATTTTAAATTGCATTTTCATGTTTTATTTATTATTTATTGAGTAACTGATGAGGAGTTATGGAGCAAAGCATAACATTTTTCTTCTGCTGTTAGGGTAAAGACAGTCTGATTCAGAGTGCAGACACAAAATGCCAGGTATAGGACAATTAACTCTACTTAGGAGATTCAACGATGCCTCCACAGAGAAGACTTTACATTTGGTATTTAATGATACATATGAGTTTTCCAGAAAGAATTTAGGAAAGGTAATTAAAGAAAGCAATTAAAGAAGAGTAAAGCACATGTGTAGCCATAAAGGAAAGAATGTTCACAATGTTTTAGAAATGAGAAGTTTAGTGTGATTGTAGCATATTGTGCCAAGGCTATGTAGTGAAGGCTACAACTTCTGTATAGCTAAACAGATAGGTGACTTGATGATGAGAATTTTTACATACTTTTGATGAGGAAACATTCTCTTCAAGTTTCATACACATTAAATGTTTAATAAAATGAAATGTATTTTAAAACTACATAGCCCAATGTGAAATCAAAGAAACAGGACCTGCCAAGAATCAGAGGAGAAATAGGATTAAGAAGGCTAAAAGTGAGATAATTGAACCTGTAAGGTTATAGTGCTGGTGAAACCTGGCATACCCTCAGGAGTAAAGAGCTAGTATTTTAAAGGCAAAAGAGGATTTTTCCTCTATCAACTGTACAAGGCTCAATTGAAATTCTCATGCTGGCTTACAACTAGGAGGCATTTTCCAGTTATTCCGAGCAAATAAATTAATTTAAAGCTAGTTCAGAAATGGAGTAATATATGGAATCCTGGCAGTAGCAAATAAAAACAATCATACAGGGTGCCACTAGAACACAGAAACCATACTACTTTAATTTAAAAATTACCATTCTGAAGATGAGTTCACAGTAAAAAATTACAAACCACATAATTATTATTATTAAGAAGAAATACTTTAGGGTAAAAAAAGAAGAATTCTCACACAGACACATTATAAGGAAACTGAAGAAAACCAATGAAAATGAGAACAATTAAAAAGTAATCAGAACTTACCTATAAAATGATAATTAGACTGAACTGCATTGCTCATTAGCACAAGTAGGATTCAGAGGGTAATTATATAATATTTTCAAAGTTAAAAACCATTCCAGTTTCTGGTAATAAAAGAATAGGTTATATTAGACTAAACCTCTCTCTGATAACAACTGTAAACTCTGGCCAAAATATTTTAAAACTCAACAGCTTGAAGGCATTGCAGAGCAACTAAATACTGGCAGATATTGGAGTTGGTTTGACCTTTGAAGGAACAAACAAAACAAGGTGAGAGCTATATTTATATAGTTCAGAGGGCACTCCTCAGTTCACATGGAGTGGGTCAGCTAAACACAAAATTCCAGTCTTTTTGGCCTGAGGCATTAGAGTGGAGAATTTGGAGCTACCAGTAGGGTAGAAATTGAGGAGGAGATGCTCAGAAATGAAGATAGTTCAAGAAATAAAGGTCCAAAACTGACATATAAACTATCCTCAAATTCTTGGCTGACTTTTGAAATATGAATGTACAGGGGCCTGCAAGTGCACAAGGAAAACAACTGAAAATATGAACAGCTGAAAAGCTAAGCAGAAAGTTTAGCTTCAACTTTGTCTTAAAGACAATAGTAATTCCACATTATTGTTCAGAGTTGGACTTACATGATTTGTTTCCTAAAAACAGATAATTTATTCTCAAACAGGTTGTGTCAGCCAGGAAAGAACCTCTCAATGGGGGTGAATATAAATATTTATATATATATAAAAGCCTAATATGCAAAGTATCCCCTCAGGAGTTTGACCAACTGGGAGTTCCATCAGTAGCTAGGACGTGCGCTGAGCACCAGGGGGTGGTGCAGAATGAAAGGAGGCACCAGCCGGTGGCTGGCAGCCAGGGAAGAGCGGCCCTAGCTTGCAGCCAGCAGCCACTAGGGACCCTACTCGTGCACGAATTTCATGCACTGGACCTCTAGTGAAAGCATAAAATGCTTATAGCATTTCAGTCAAATCTCGAACATTAAGCAAGTATATAAACTTAGAATACTGTAGCATACATATCATCACAAACTCTAGCACAAGTTTTTATCTAGTAAATAAATGTATTTTTCTGCCAATAGGCCCTAACACCATCTGTTTTTGTCTCCCTCCTCCACAAATTAATATCTCTACCTTCCCTTCAAACTTGTGTACAAAATTCTACCACATGGAAACCTTATAGCAAAACCTTATATCAATCCCATATAAAACCTCATGTTGGAATCTTTTCAATTCCTCTGGAAGAATGTATAGCTATATAATTTTGATATTACATATAATTATAGCTTGCTTTCATATTTCTTTTGCTATATTTATGTTTTCATACTAGTAAGCAGACATATATTAGTAATCAATGCCTAGGAAAGATTTAATTTATCACAATAATGAAACAGTAAATTCTATTAGGCTCTTCAAATATGTTAGTGTCTTATTATTGTCATAAGAACTGCAAAAGCTAAAAGAAAAGCAACTACCACATATATTATTTCTACATGTTTTTTTATTTGCTGGCTTTTATTTATATTTATTTTATTCATTGTGGTACAATTAACATACATTTTATTATTTTCAGGTCTACAATGTAATAATTTGAGATTTGTGCAATGTCTATTTAACATCCATCATCATACATTTTAAGATTTAATCTCTTAACATCTTTCAAATATGCAATAGAGTATTATTAACTACTAGAGGCCCAGTACATGAAATTCATGCATGGGGGCGGGCAGGATCCCTCAGCCTGGCCTGTGCCCTTTCACAATCGGGACCCCTCAAGGGATGTCCAACTGCTGATTAGAGGTTAGAAGAAAAAAATCTTGTGAAAGAAAAACAAAACAAAGGCCACTCCAGTGAGGGTGGGTTCTGAGGGCCTGGGGTTAACTTTCTGTGTGAAGATTCACAAGGCTAGGGAACAAGGGAGGAAGGAGTGTCTGTGTGTGTGTGTGTGTGTGTGTGTGTGTGTGTGTGTGTATGTGACAGAGAGACAAAGAGTAAGAGAGAGAGAGACTCCCAAAGACTCTAGACTCTTTTGTTTTAAAGCACAAAACTTTGCTTTCCCCACATTTATCGCATTTCTAAACACAAACCATCATGTACTTCAAGCAATATGTGTTAGGGAAGGAGAATGCAGCTTTAAAGGAAAGGGTGGGGCTGTCAGAAGTGAGTAACTCCTCTCATCCCCCAGCTGAAGCTCCTCGGGGCCTGCCCCTTTGTGAATCCACATTTATCTCTTGGTGCCTGGGAGGTTAGGGAGAGCAGCATTATCCTGGGAGGGGAAGGCCACGGGGACTGAATCCATGGTACTTGCCCCAAGTTTTATTTCCTCACCCTCCTGGGTTGCTTTCCACCCCACCACTGATCCAGGTAATGCGGTGGGAGGTCTGCAGCTGGATGCCTCTAAGTGGAGAGCACGCTGGGGCTGGGTGGTCCAGCTCCGAGGCCTCTGCATCCATGCCCCACCCCTGCCAGCTTCCTGCCTGTGGGAAGTGGCTTGGGGTATTCCGCCCTGTCATGCACCAGACTCAATCTGACTGGGTGCTGGGAGAGATTGGGCAGCTCCATGGCTGGCGCCTTTGAATTGTGCCCTGCTGGGGGGAAAAGAAAAGCCTCCCCAGAAAGAGGTTTTTAAAAAGTCTTCAGGGACCGGGTGGTTGGTCATCTGGGGCCTTCCTTCCCCTGGCTGCAAGCTGCAGGCCAGGGCCCTCCTTCCCCCAGCTCCAGGCAGCCAGCCCCACCCCCCTGCCTGCACCCGCTTTGGCCTGGCGCTGCCTGTGTTCACAACTACCCCTGGTTCCCCATTCTCTATCAGGCTATCCGCACCTGCTGGCTGGGGGGAAGGACTGGGAGGATGGCAAGCAGGCCCCAATAAGGTGATTGGGGTGGTCAATGTGCATCATAGTGACAGGTCATTCTGGTTGTTTGGTTGTTCCGCCCTAATGGTCGCTTAGGCTTTTATATATATAAACTAGTGACCCGGTGCAAGAAATTCGTGCATGGGGGTTTCCCTCAGCCCAGCCTGCACCCTCACCAATCTGGGACTCCTTGGGGGATATCCAACCGCTGGTTTAGGCCCGAACTCACAGGGATTGGGCCTAAACCAGTAGTTGGACATCCCTCTCACAATCTGGGACCACTGGCTCCTAATTGCTCACCTGCCTGCCTGCCTGATCGCCCCTAACCACTCTGCCTGACGGCTTGCATGCCCCCAACTGCCCCTCCCACTGGCCTTCTCACCCCCAACTGCCCACCCTTGCCGGCCTGATCACCCCCAACTGCCACCCCCCGCTGGCCTGATCGCCCCTAATTGACCTCCCCCCGCCAGCCTGCTCGCCCCCAACTTCCTCGCCTGCTGGCCTGGTCACCCCATGCAGCCTGCTGTTCAGTCATTTGGTGGTCCCTCACTAATCCCCCTGCTGGCCTGGTCACCCCACACAGCCTGTTGTTCAGTGGTTTGGTCATCCCTCACTAACGCCCCTGCCGGCCTGGTTGCCCCACACAGCCTGCTGTTCAGTAGTTTGGTCGTCCCTCACTAATCCCCCTGCCGGCCTTGTCACCCCACACAGCCTGCTGTTCAGTCATTTGTTTGTCCCTCACTAATCCCCCTGCTGGCCTTGTCGCCCCACACAGCCTGCTGTTTGGTCATTACTGTTACTGTGATGGTGTCCTGGACAATTTGCATAGTCCTCTATTATTAGTATATATTATAGTCTTCATTTGTGACTGGTGCTTTTTCATGGTTTCTCTCTTTGGGTAAGTTCTGAATTCACCTATTCTTCCCCTGAGTTCACTGAGTATCCTTACGACCAGTGTTTTGAACTCTGTATCTGGTAGATTGCTTGTCTCCAATTCATTAAGCTTTTATTTCTGGAATTTCTCCTGTTCTTTCATGTGGGACATGTTTCTTTGTCTCCTCATTTTGGTTGACTGCCTATGTTTGTTTCTATATATAGAAATGCCCTTATGGTGTAGGTGTCATGTGAGGCTTAGTGGCACAGTTTCCCTGGTCAGTTGAACTGGGTGTTACAGGGGTATCTGTTGTGGTGGATGTATATACCCTCTAGTTGCAATTGAGCTTTATTTTTTGGCACCTTAGTGAGTGGGATTGATTCTCAGGCTGACTGGCTATGAGGATTAGCCATGACGACAGTGTATGAGCTATCGTGTAGGACAGTGGTCGGCAAATTGTGGCTCGCGAGCCACATGTGGCTCTTTGGCCCCTTGAGTATGGCTCTTCCACAAAATACCATGGCCTGGGCGAGTCTATTTTGAAGAAGTGGCGTTAGAAGAAGTTTAAGTTTAAAAAATTTGGCTCTCAAAAAACATTTCAATAGTTGTACTGTTGATATTTGGCTCTGTTGACTAATGAGTTTGCTGACCACTGGTGTAGGAGATGACCCCATGAAGTATGCTTTGCTCTTGTGGGGTTCTGGTGCCTGCAGAGACTACCCGCTGGGTGTGTTATTTGTGGAGCTAGTTGCATGATATTCTGGTGTAGTCTGAAGCAGTCACCAGTTATGTTGGGTCTGGGGACTCTTACGAGGGGCTCCAATGCAGATGAATGTCAGCTGCTACTTGTGCTTGCACCTGGGCTCGCTGGTAGGACCTACAATGAAATTTTGGTTGGTAGTTGCCTGTGCTGGGCTTGGAGACATCTGGGATAGGCTATGCTGTGAACTGAGACTGACTGCCACTAATTCTGAGCTTTGATCCACTAAGCAAGAGGTTTAGAACACACTGAGCCTATCCATTGCTTGTTTGGGGTTTGTGAACCTCTGAGAGACTTTAGGAAAGTCTTCAGGATGGTGGCTAGACATAGGGTTGGTTGCTTGTGTGGAACAGCCGCTGAAAGAGGTTCATGCAGGGCATGTGAGTTGCATGGGGAGGGGTGTGGTTGGGCAGTCACCAGAGTGGGGTGAGTGATGTTAGCCAGGTTAATGGAGACTTACATTTGGTGACCACATTTGCCTGTGTGTGGGAGGGCTCAACCTAGGATCAATGGCACCTGACAGCACTTCAGTCTGGAGGAGAGATACCCCTCCACTCCTCGCCCTGAAGCTGGACAATTCAGTTTCTCCTTATATGTTCCTGGTGCTTTTTGAGCTGCTGTGGCAGCACTGGAGCTTGGGGAGAGCGTTCATGATCGAGTAAGTCTGTGCTTGGGCTATGTAACAGGCCACCCTGTCTGTAGCAGCCCTCCCTCTCACTCAGATGAAACCCACCCTGATTTTCACAGCCAGATGTTGTGTGGACTCTTCCCAGGACTGGTGCCACAGGCTTAGGAGCCAGGTATAGGGCTACAACCCTTTGCTCCTATGGAGGCACTCTGCAGCCGAGACATCCCTCCCAACTCTTAAGCATCACATGTGGATGTGGGATCAGACCCTTCCATGTCCCCACCCTTTTGTTATAAGTGCTGTTCAGCTAGTCTCCAGGTGATTATCAAGGGTGGTTGTACTATAATTCAGTTGTGGCAGGAGGCAAGCACAGAGTTTACCTTCTCCACCATCCAGACCAGAAGTCCCTCCCCCTTTTATTTCTGATTTTAGTTGAGTCTTCTCTCTGTTTTCCTTTGTAAGTTGGGCCAGAGGTTTGTCTGTTTTGTTTATGTTTTCAAAGAAGCAGCTCTTTGATCCATTTTGTTCTATTATCTTTTTGTTTTCTCCTTCACTTATTTTCTCTCTGATTTTTATTTCCTTCCTTCTACTGACTTTGGGATTTGTTTGTTCTTTTAGTTTAATTTTTTAATTACAGTTTACTTTCAATATTATTTTGTATTGCTTTCAGGTATATAGCATAGTGGTTAGACAATCATATACTTTACAAAGTGCCCCACCCCCATAATTCAAGTACCCACCTAGCACCATACAGAGTTATAACAATATTATTGACTATATTCCCTATGCTGTATTTTATAACCCATGACTTATTTTTAACTACCAATTTGTACTTCTTAATCCCTTCACCTTTTTTTACCAAACACCCCCTTCCCTCTCTCAAACATCAGTCTTGTTCTCTGTATTTATGAATGTGTTTCTACTTTGTTTATTTGTTTTATTCTTTAAATTCCACATATAAGTGAAATCATATGGTATTTGTCTTTTTCTGCCTTATTTCACTTAGCATAATACCTTTTAGGTCCTTCCATGCTGTCACAAATTGTAATATTTCATTATATTTTGTGGCTGAGTTCCTCTTTTTCTAATTCTTTAGGTTGTATATTAGATTGTTCACTTGAGATTTTTCTTGTTTCTTGAGGTAGGCCTGTAATGCTATAAACTTCCTTCTTAATACCACATTTCTGAATCCAAAAATTTTTGGTATGTCATATTTTCCTCTATGTATCTTTTGATATTTTATTTCTTCATTGACCCAATAGTTGTTTACTAGCATGTATTTTAAACTCTGCATATGTGTGGTTTCTCCAACTTTCTTCTTGTAGTTGATTTCCAGTTTCATACCATTATAGGCAGAAAATATGCTTGGTATTATTTCAATCTTCTTTTATTGATACTAGGGATGTTGCTTCTTCCCCTCCTACCCTCTGGACCATAGTATGAGAACTGCAGCTCAACTCTTCCACCACTATGTGTCATCTGGTGCCAAGACAGGTGCTGAACTGCATCTGCAGCCACCATCTCTGTCCTTCCCCCACATCCTGCCTCCCCTTCTCATTCCAATATGCCCACCTTCAGATGTACTGATACTTGGATCTCTCAGATGTGGTTGTGTGTTAAGCAGAGGATCCTTTGTTGAATTATAATTGTGTGACTTGTAAATTTAAGGGGCAATATAGTGGGGTTTTCTTATTCCAGCATGATGCTGACATCCTAGCATTAGAATATTTTAAAAAATATAACTTTATAAATGACAGTCTCTTGAAAAGAAGAGGAACATGTGTATGCAAATATATATCTAACTAGATATGCTGTTGCTTAACTTATTGAAAATGGGTTTAAGAGCATAAAGACCAAGTTGTATAAAAACATTGACTCATAAATTCCTTACTTTCACAGCTTAAAATACTCCAGATACAATCTGCATACCATTAACTATCTAGGCTATTTGTGAGAATGATTAAATTGTTTTATATTTTTATTATATTATGACACATCTTAAAATTTTCATGTAGTCTATTTAAAATTAGTAAACCTGACCCACTGATGAATTTCTTGCACTTTATATTGTTACCTTAAATGTGAGTTGGTGACATTTTATAGACATTTACTTAAGATATTAATTGGGCATCATTCATTGGGAATGTATTATATATATATAATTCCTACTTTCTGGTTATAGTAATTAAGTACCACAGGCAGTTCAAAGTTTGTTTGTTTGTTTTTCAAAGTTTTATTTGATGAATTATATTCACACACTGTAGTATGCTATATTACATAAAGATTAAATGACTTAAATAATGTGTGATGCAGAGAGATGTTTGAAATTATTCACTAAAATCTTTTAAAATGTTTTGAGTGACACTGAAACTTACAGAAATGCTTTATCTTTTGCAAAAAATATATCTTACATATGTATGAGTAAATTTGGTAGTTATTAATAGTGAAACTGAACTTTGAAAATATCATTTGCCCAAATAACAGCTGACCCATTTTTTAATTGTGACATTGTTTACCAGAAATAGAAATAAAACAATGTCCCAAAATACAGACTTTAAATAGTCTCAATGTGGAATTGAGACTAATTTTTTAAAATCTTTATTGTTGAAAATATTATATATGTTCCCTTTTCCACCATTGACCCCTTCTAGCCCACCCCACCCTGACCCCAGAATAATTTTTAATGTGTACTTCAAAGTTGCCTATTAAAAGTATATAGCTACTTTTAACTTTATTGGTGAAAATAATTTTATTCCGAAGAGACCATTCTGCTACTTACATTTTATACTTAAAACTAGAGGCCCAGTGCATGAATTTTCATGCACTGGAGGGAGGTCTCTCAGCCCGGCCTGCCCCCTCTTACAGTCTAGGAGCCCTCAGGGGCGGGAGGTGACCCAGTTATCAGGGGAAGGTGACGCCCTCATCACACCTCTGCTGCTGCCACTGCTGGCAGTGCAAGCCTCAGCTGGCCCTGGTTACCTGAGCCTTGGGTGGCCCTGGGTGGCTGGGCAGCTGCCATCTGAGACTTGCCTGTGCCTCAAGCATTGGCTGGGCAGCCACCATCCAAGGCTTGCCTGTGCCTCTGGCCGGCCCTGGTGGCTGGGGGGCTGAGGGCACTGGGGGACTCTGGAGGCAGGCGTGCAGAGCAGCTGGTCCTGCCTTGCCATGCGCCTGCTGCCCTGGCGGGGCTGAAGGGACTGGGCGCCACCATCTTGTGGTTGTGGGCACTGCCATATTTGAGGGTGGGACAGTCAATTAGCATATTCCCTCCTTATTGACTGTGGGCGCCGCCATCTTTTGTGATGGCATGAGGGTCAATTAGCATATTCCCTCTTTATTAGATAGGATCTAGATTATGAAGACTGTCTGGGGTTGGGCAGGATTGGGACAGTTATGCTGAAGGCTAAATAAGGCAGTGTCTTTGACTTGTCTGGCATGGTCCAGGGTTTTATGTGTGGATGGCAGATATATATATACACACACTTATTATTTCAGCTAATGAACTTTAGCTTTGCCCCCACAGTACTTGCCTTGGGTATCCAGCTGCCGACAACTTTTCTGAGAGCCCTTTTGGTCAAATATTCATTGTAGTTAGAAGGTTGGTTTTTTTAAATATATATCTTAAGTTTAATGGTAATAGGTGTTTCCTAATTTCATGAATGATGGAGTTTCGGTTTCTCATTTTTTCTTGTTGTTTAGTAATGGCTTAAAATAAAGAAAAAGTAAGATAAATTGTTATATATACCAGGTAAATTGTATATGTTGCTAAATTAATATCTATGGAGTAAAAATAGTGCTATAGCTGAAAGTTATTGAGCTGCCATGCAATGTCTCAATAAATAATATGGTCAAAGAAAAAAATTGGACCAGACCAAGACTTTATTCAAGGCTATTACAATGGAGAACAGTGGCCAGAATGCAGTCTGAACCCAACTCTGCTGATGGGAAAGGTATTAAAGGCTGGGGTGAACTTCTGAAAAAAGTATTAGAGAACATTGGGGAGGAAGTTAATCAGTGGATTATGTTAAGCACATTGACTTAGTCCCAAATTTGCAAATATTTCCCTTTGGGATTTGGCCATCTGTATTGGCTAATTGGCATCCAATAAAGATAGACTCCTACCCTCCCAACAGAGATTGAAAGATAAGGGAACTATCCTCATTGATGGTCATTTTTTAAAGCGATGGCTCCCAGGTCCTTGAGAAGGACTTTCCTAGGTTATAAAACTGCCAAGAGGCTTTAAAAAAAGAAGTATTTATGTATTTCATAAATACAAGATGTATTTCAGGGACGAGAGCCAGGGAGAAGCCTGTATAAGTTTAGTTACATTTATGGAAAATGTTAAGGCTATCTTGATCAACATAAGATTGAATTATGGTAATTCTGCAAAAAATAATTCTGTGCATAATTATCCTTTAGAATATCACTGTGCTAAGATCCTATCCCTGTTTACATGTATCCAATGTTGTAAACTGCTAGTTTTAATGATAAAAGTAAATGAAAACAAATAACACTTATTGAAAAAGGATCAATTTCAGCACTATATAATGCAATTTCAAATTAAGATCTAATTGAATTTTTAGTATAGGGAAGAATATTTCAGTTTTTTTACTTCCAAATCAAATATATAAATTATTAAATAGTTAATTAACATTTCTACTTTTCAATTTATATTTGGCCAACTTGAAGTAAAAATCTTAATATAGTATGGCCTCAGACAACATAATTGTATTCAGTGTTATTTTGTTACAATGTTGATGAGATACCATAGGAATTTAACTCTTATTAAATCAATTAGTTTATGGCAAGACTGGTTTTGTTATGTCATTTACAGTTTAAAAAACCTATCAACAATGTTCTGTGAGGACTTACTGTACCATACATGGATACATTAATTACCAGTATGCTGGCAGTTGACTATTTTTTACAAATCCATCTTTATAGTCTTCTAGATCTATTACTCTCACTTATTAGTCCTTGTTCATCTATCTAGCTACATGAGGAAGGACCTAGCAGAGAAGAGAACCAAAGTTTATATACAGTGTTATTTCCATGAAGTTTCTATCCAATTATATTAAATTTTTACAATACTTGGTTTCATCAAAGATCTCCCTGGGGTCTTTTATTTCCCAGCATCTAGGTGAGTAAGCTAACCAGAACTAAAGGCAGAACTGAGTGTAGTCCTATTTCTCACTGATCTTGTGAGTAATGACCTTCTAGCTGTGAGCTGGCATAACCTACTTTAGTTTTTTCTCTGGTGAATATTTATGTCTAACTTGTCAGGAGAATGAAATACTTCAATAAAAAATTATATAGGTCAAGATGGTGGAGTAAGTAAATACTGTGATTGCCTCCCTGCCAAGATCACATCAAAATTGCAACTAAATTACAGAACCATCATTGAGAACCACCTGAAGACTACGTGAACAGAAGTCCTATAACTAAGGATATAAAGAAGCATGATGAGACTGGTAAGAGGAAAGAAGACATGATGGGCAGGCCCCACTTCCTTGCAGTGATGGTTAAGAATTAGGAGGGATATTTGGGCTACAGAGATTCCCCCAAGGAATGAAGTGTCCTAGCTTCACACCCAGCACCAGAAAGATGAGTCCCCATAACATCTGGCTGTTAAAAGAAGTGGGAATTACATATGAGTAAGTCTGAGGGCTGCTGTAGTCTCAGGCATTGCTCTTGAGGGTCCTACACAGGGGCAGCTTGAAAAGCAGAAGGGACATGTGGAGAGGAACTAAATTGACTGGCTTCAGGGCAGGGCTGGAGGAGCACATCTATCCAGGGACAGGTGCCACTGCTCCTTTATTGAGCATCCCTCCCTCCTAGCCAGGCTGTTGCAGGCTGGCACCAAAGCTGAGCTTGCTCTCCATTAACCTGGCTAACACTGTTAGCTTCCATTGGTGGTTCCTTAAGATCCTGCCCCACCCAATTCAAACCTCTTCCAGCAACTTTTCAACATGAGCAGCCTGCCTGTTATTTCCCTAAAATCTCTCAAAGACCCACAAACCCTAACAAGCAGTGGCTGGCCTCAGCATGCTCTATGCCTCTTTCTAAGTGACTCTAAGATCAACACTAAGGGCAACTGGTCTTTGCTTACAGCACAGCCTCTCCCAAGTACCTCCAAGTCCAGCAGCAAACAACCACAGATCACTTTCCAGTTACTACCCGGTGGCCCCAAGCCAGACACAAATGGCAACTGATATTGACCTGCAATGGATCCCCTCCCAAGAGCCAGTTCACCTGGTGGCCAGCTTCAGACTATACAAGAGCACCATATTGGCAGACTCAGATGATATTAAAGCCCGGCTAAAGTGACTCATGGTCCTTGGAGTCAGCTCCAGCATAGCAGCTGGTCTGCTATAGTCACACCAGCCCTCACAGTGAGTCATCTTAAAGCTCAATCCTACCCACTGATGTGCCAACAGCAACCAAGGCTCAATTACAAGACAACATGCTCAAGGGATGCCCTGAACACCCACTCAGGTGACCAAGAAGACTGCACCTCCAGGTGCACCTACTACAGAAGGCCACTCTGTCAAGATAGGGAGATGTAGCAGATCTACCTAATGCATAGAAATAAACACAAGGAGTCAGCCAAAATAAGGATACAGAGAAACATGCCCCAAATGAAAACACAGAATAAATTAAAATTTTAAAAAATAAATGAAATGGAGACAAGCAATCTACCAGGTATAGAGTTCAAAACACTGGTTACAAGGATGCTCAATGAACTTAAGAAAAGAAATAGATGAGCTCAGTGAGAACTTACACAAATAGATAAAAACCATAAAAAAGGAACATTCAGAAATGAAGAACATAATAACTGAAATAGAGACTACATTAAAGGGAATCAATAGCAGATTAGGTAAAGCAGACAACTGAATTACCATTTTGGAAGATAAGGTAGCAGAAAACACCTGATTAGAAAAACAAACAGAAAAAAAAGGAATTTAAAAAATGAGAATCGTTTAGGGCACCTTTGAGACACCATTAAGCATAACAGCATTTGCATCATAGGGGTACCAGAAGAGAGAGAGAGCAAGGAATTGAAAACCTATTTGAAGAAATAATGATAGAAATCTTCCCTTATCTGGCAATGGAAATAAACATACCAATCCAGAAACACAGAGAGGCCTATATGAAGACACATCATATATCAAATGCCAATGGTTAAAGACAAAGAGAGTATCTCAAAAGTAGCAAGAGAAAATCAGTTACATAAAAGGGAGCTCCCATCAGACTATCAGCTGTTATTTCAGCAGAAACTTTGCAGGCTAGAAGAGAGTGGCACAAAATATTCAAAGTAATGATAAGCAAGAATCTACAACCAAGATTATTCTACCTAGCAATGCTATCATTTAGAATTGAAAGAGATAAAACATTTTCCAGAAAAGAAACAGCTAATGTAGCTCATCACCACTAAACCAGTATTATAACAAATGTTAAAGGGACTTCTTTTTTTGTGTTAGTAGAAAGGAAAATATAAAAATAGGAATAAGATAATATAGGAATCAAAAATCTTATCACTGACCAAGGAGAATCCTATCTAATAAAAGAGTAAGATGCAAATTGACTGTACATCTGCTACACCCACCAGCCACACCCACCAGCCAATGAGGAGCAAGTATGCAAATTAACCCAACCAAGATGGCTGCAGCCACAGAGAGCAGGAGGGAGGCTTGGGTTTCTCCGGCAATGGAGGAAGCCAAGCTTTCCGCCTGCCCTTGCCGGCCTAGGCCTCCACTCAAGGCTACAAAGTTTCAATGATAGAAGATAAATAAATCCAAACAGAAATGGCGGCAGCCACGGCAGCCACGGAGCTGGAAAGAGAAGGAGGCTAGGGTTGCCCCCAGCAATGGAGGAAACCAAGCTTCTGAAGCCCTGGCCTGCCTTGGCCTCTGCTCCAGGCTACAAAGTTTCAATTATAGAAGATAAATAAATCCCAACAGAAATGGCTACCGCCATGGAGCAAGCAGGAGGCTTGGCTCCACTCAAGGCTACAAAGTTTCAATTGTAGAAGATAAATAAATCCCAGATACCAGGGCCTCCACTTGGGTCACCGGGGGGCATGGCTGGCCTGCAAACCACCACAGGCCCCTCGCCCAGGCCGCCCCACGTCCCAAGGGAACCCCCACTCTGATCTGGGACACCCTTCAGGGCAAACCAGCTGGCCCCCACCCATGCACCGGGCCTCTATCCTATCTAATAAAAGAGTAATATGCAGATTGACCATCACTCCAACACACAAGATGGCTGCCCTCATGTGGTCAAAGATCCTGCCCTCATGTGGACACAAGATGGCCACCACAAGATGGCCAGCAGGGGAGGGCAATTGGGAGGGACCAAGCCTGCAAGGGAGGGCAGTTGGGGGTGATCAAGCCTGCAGGGGAGGGAAGTTAGGGGTGACCAGGCCGGCAGAGGAGGGAAGTTGGGGGTGACTGGACCTGCAGGGAAGGGCAGTTGGGGGGGACCCAGGCCTGCAGTGGAGAACATTTGGGGGAGACCAGCCCTGCAGGGGACGGCAGTTAGGGGTGACCAGGCCTGCAGGGGATGGCAGTTAGGGGCAAACAGGGTGGCAGGGGAGCAGTTAGGCATCAATCAGGCTGGCAGTGGAGTGGTTAGGGGGTGATCAGGCTGGCAGGCAGAAGCGTTTAGGGGCAATCAGGAAGACAGGCAGGCGAGCAGTTGGGAGCCAGCAGTCCTGGATTGTGAGAGGGATGTCCGACTGCCCGTTTAGGCCCAATCCCACTGGGCCTCCACTCAAGGCTACAAAGTTAGAAGAGGATTGGGCCTAAAGGGGCAGTTGGACATCCCTCGAGCGGTCCCAGATTGGAGAGGGTGCAGGCTGGGCTGAGGGACACCCCTCCCTCCATGCATGAATTTTGTGCACCGGGCCTCTAGTACATAATAAAAGCAGTACAAATGTTAAAAGACAAATGTAGGAAGATCATGTACAATTACAATAAACTAAGAGATACAAACACACAAAAGATGTAAAACAGAATGACAAAAAACATAAACATGGAAGGAGTGAGTAAAAATGATAGTGATTTTAGAATGTATTTTAACTTAAGCACCCACCAACTTAAAGTAGACTGCTATAAACATATTTTGATATAATCTGAAGCACATGGTAACCACAAACAAACAAAAAATCTATGAGATATATAAAAAATAGAGAAAGTAATCCAAACACAGCATTATAAAAGTCATCACAGTACAAGAGAATGAGAAAGGAACAGAGAACTACAAAAATAGGGAATGATAAAATGGTTATAACTACATACCTACCACTAGTTACTTAAATATAAAATGGACTAAATATTCCAATCAAAAGTGTGGCTGAATGGATAAGAAAACAAGACCCATACATGTGTTGCCTACAACAAAACCACTTCATATTGAAAGACATTCATAGACTGAAAACAAATTTAAAAAATACATTTCATACAAATGGAATAAAAAACAGTTGGGGTTGTAAGACTCATATCAGATAAAATAAACTTTAAAACAATGGCTGTGAGAAGAGACAAAGACGAGAATTTCACGATAAAGGTATCAATCAAACAGAAAAAAAAGAATACTATTTGATTTCACTTACATGTGGAATCTAAACAAATGAACAAAACAGAAACAGACTCAAATATCAGAGAACAAAATGATGGTTGCCAGATGAAAGGGGTGTGGGTGGCTGGGTGAAAGTGGTAAAGGGATTAAGAAGTACAAATTAGTCACCTGTGTGTAAAATGAAGCATGGTGAACATAGCCAATAATATTGTAATAACTATGTATGTGCCAGGTGGGTACTAGACTTATCCAGGGTCTTACTTCATAAGTTATATAAATGTCTAACCACTATGTTGTATAACTGAAATGTTGAATGTCAACTGTAATTGAAAAAAAAAGTAAAAAAAATGAAAGTAATGAAGTTTACTACAATAATGAATGATTTCTCAAATAATAAGTAAGAAAATAAACCTAATGGATATAATAGTCATATGCAAATTTGGTTGAATAATATTATGAATATAATTATGTAACTAATCAAATTAATAAAATAGTTAAGAATATAGCTACAGAATTTTAGAGCATGTTATAAAAGACTCTACAGTAATAAAATAAGCATTTCATTAAAATGTAATTATATAATATGTATATATTGCCAAAATTGTCAAAATAAGTAAAAAAAAAATGGAAATAGAAAAAGTAGTGATTTGATATGTATCTTTCAATATACTTGTCATCAAGTATAGTTTTAATATGTAAGGTTTAGTATAAAAATAATAGTGTATACAATTTCAGAGATGAATATATTCATATATGCAAGTAACAGATAATTCCAAAATAAATAAACATTATATACAGACATATGTGCTGTATGAAATCCCAAATTAACTTGATAAAGAATCAAAGCCGAGTTTCAAAGGCTTTTTTAAAATAGAACCACATAATTGGCAGACCTTTGAGATCATCCAGCTCAAATGCTACAATGCTGCAGAGACCAGTATGGCAATATCCCAGGCATATTGGCACCCATTCTCTGGCTGCTTCCAATGACAGGTTGCTCATGATTATCTCAGAACATAGTCTCTTCCATAGTTGGGCAGTTAAATTTATAAGGAAATTTGTCCTTATTCTGAGATGAAGCCACTTGAGTATAATTGTTCCAGAATGCCAGTTCATTACTTTTTATTTAGACATTTAATACTTATTCCCTACAATATTTTCAGTTTTTAAAACCTCAAAATGTCCTCATTTAAAATAGCTTCAAAATCTCGGTCACCCTTCTCAGAACATTTTGTGCACCTATTTATGTTCTCTTAAATATAATGACGGAACTGAAAATGATACTCCACACGATGTATGATTAATGCACAAAACAGTATAACAATCTCCTTCTTTATTCTGAACACTACATTTCTATTAATAAAACCTAATATTGCATTAGCTGTCTTTTGACAGTCATGTCACTCTGTTGGCTCTCATGGAAATCGTGGTTATTCAAACGTCTAGCTAGTTTACATATGGAAAGTAATTAAATCCAACTCCATTTTAAGCTTAAGAAAAATGAATAAGAATAAAGGGGTAATTTCTCAGAAGGAGTTCAGATAAACAACTGTGAGTAATCCTGATGATGTTATTTTAAAAAAGAAAAGGAGGGAAAGTAACTTCAAAGATAATAGATAACTTTTCCCTGACGTTACAGGACAAAATGGGTACATGTAGAGTACTGGATAAGGTACTTTTGATTAGTATTAACATGCTATATCTTTTTCATTCCTTTACTTTTAACCTATCAGAGTTTTAAATTAATTTTTGTTACTTTTTGTAGAGAACCTACTTATATAATTTGAGAATATCTGTGTTTAATAGCTGCATTTAGATAACTAATATTTACAGTGCTTATTACAATAGGTTAATATATACAATCTATGACTGTTTTTTATTTGTTGCAGTTTTTGCTTCTTTTTTCATTTTTTCTTATCTCACTTAATTAAGAGTTTAATATGATTCAATTATATCTTCTCTCTTAGCATGCTATTTATGCTTTGTATTTTTTGTTTCCCTTGAGTTTACAATATGCATTTTTAATTATTTAAGTCCACCTTCAAATACACTTTGTAATTTCACATATAGCATATGGACTTTATGACAGAGTATCCCAATTCCACCCTCCTATCCCTTGTGACATTGCCATCATTCATTGCACTGCACTTATCTATATAACACAATACATTGCAGCAATTATTGATTTATAGTTATATTTTAGATAAAAATTCAAGAATAAAAATATTATATTTTATTTTTATTTATTCTCTGACACTCTTCCTTTCTTTATTTAGATAAAAATTTCTGATTTGTATAATTTTCCTTCTCACTGAAGTACTTCTTTCAATACTACTTGCAGGACAAGCCTATCAAGCCTATAGTAATTAATTGCTCCAATTTTTGTTTTTAAAGGAGAGTCTCTCTTCATTTTTGCAAGGTAATTTCACTGGATATAGAATTTTAGGATTTTGCATTTTGTTTCATTTTTTACTTTCAACACTTTAAATATATCACTGTACATTTTTCTTACTTGCAGATTTCTGAAGATAAGTCTGATGTGATGGCATTCTTATTTTCATTCCTCTATGGTTAAATATTTTGTTTTGCCTTGATTACCCTCAAGATTTTCTCTTTGCTTATGGTCTCCTGCAAACTGAATGTGTTATGTCTAGGTAGTGCGTGTGTTTGTGTGTTTTGTATTTCTTCCAAGCTCTTTGCACATGTTGGAGCTGCAAGGAGAAGCCCACATGTTCTGTTATCTCAGCTTCCAGTTGGAATGATGAAAATAGTAAATGCATGACATATGTATGTGCTACTATGTGCTAGGCCCTGTTATAGATATATACATACTAGAGGCCCGATGCACGAAGATTCATGCAAGAATAGGCCTTCCTTCCCCTGGCTGCCGACACCACCTTCACTCTGGCCAGAGCCACCTTCCGCCTCTTGCCTTGTCGTGTCTATTTGCATATTCCCTCCTTATTGGTTGTGGGTACTGCCATCTTTGTCATGGAGTTATGGTTAATTTGCATATTCTGTCTTTATTATATAGGATTATATAGGATAGGTATGTGTAAATATATTCACTTAATCCTTATAACCCTACTAGAGGCCCAGTGCACAAATTTGTGCATGGGGTTGGGAGGAGGGACCATGGGAGGTTGGCCAGCCAGGGGGGAGGTTAGGAGGGACTGCAGGAGGTTGGCGGCCAGCTCCAAGGAGGGAGCTGGCCCTTGGCCCCCCTGGGAAAGGGGCCACATCTGCCACCACCCACCCCTGAAGGCCCCAGTGGGTTTGGGAAAGGAGGCAACAGTTGCTGGGCTGGGCACGGAAGGAATGGACACCAGATGCTGACGCTGCCCCGCCACAGCGCAGTTCCCTGCCTCCCCCCTCCTCCTTCCCTCGCCACTGTGCTACCACCGCAGCAGGCAGGTGGCCCCCGGGGAAGGGAGATGAGGGCAGCGAGACAAACCCTTGTGTTGAGGGCTGACTATCAGTAGATCACAGCGAGGGAGCTGTTCTGCTACATATGAAACTCCGACCCAGAAGCAGGTTGTCTACAAATGGTTTAGCAACAGGGGCCAATGTGGGCCAGCCAGCCAGAGGTAGGGACCGTGGGTGGTTGGCCAGCTGTGGGAGGTTGGCTGTGGGAGTGCACTGACTACCAGGGGGCAGCTCCTAGATTGAGCATCTGCCCCCTGGTGGTCAGTGCACATCATAGCGACTGGTCAACCTGTCATTCCAGTCTTTCTGGTCGTTTGGTTGTAACAGTTGCTTATCTTTTTATACGTAGAGATTAGATAGTTATTGCACCCATTTCATAAATATAGAAAATAAAACCTCAAGAGAGAGGTTTAACAACTTGCCAAGTCCACAAAGCTAAATAACTGGCAGAGACTGAGTTCAAATATAGGCAGTCAAAATTTATAATTTGTGCTGTATAATCACTATTTTATTGTCTATGCAACCAAATATACAAGTAGTTCCTAGCTCCACACCACAGGTAGAAACTGTGCCTGAGTACCATCCACAAGTCAGAACTTCTGAGAAGTTGTGGGCACAACTGGAGCAGCTGAGATTATACCCGAACGCAGAAAGTGGGTTAATGTGCAACTATCCTTGATAGGTGCTCTCCCTATACCTGAAGGGCTGAAAAACAACCTTGCACAAGAGTTATAAAATCCAGAGTCAAAAAACCATGTAACAAACCTTGTGTACTAATTTACTATCCAAGCCCAAATGTTGTTTTAGATTCCTCTCTGATGAATATCCAGCCCTGCTTTGATTCCCTGTCAGCTTCTCACAAATTTATTGTTTTTTTGTCTAAAAAGTATAAAAAGATGCCTAGTTCACCTTTTTGAGCCTTTTTTTTATGATCGGAGTATCATTTGTGATTCTCCCATGTGCATGTATTAAATTCCTTATTTTCTTCTCTTGTTAATCTAGTATTGTGTCAATTTTATCATTTTATAGTTAGTCTAGCTAATAGACTTAAGGAAGGGTAGAATGGAGAAATTTTCCCCATTCTCCAAGAAGCTCATGTGTTATGACCCACATAAATTATTAAATCAATTTAATCAGACAAATTCATATAGTCCAGCAAGGAGCTAGAGAATCTAATCTAAATATGTCATTTCAAGAAATTAAACCAAGCTGAGATATGAAAGAATCAGGTAAGGAGAATAAGGAACGTGCCTGGCAATGAATGTTGGGTCTAAGGGTAAAATGCAAGAACCCCACTAATGGTTTTCCATAGTAGAGTTTAGATAAAAGTGCTGACTCAAGTCAAAGTGGGAGTTGAAACCTACATTTTTAAAATCAAGGCTGTACTTCAAACCTATGTGCCTTTGGGGCAGGGCCTTATTATCCCAGAGGGATGTCTGCCCAGAACATCTTTTTCTAACTCAGATAAAGTTGGTTTTTCTACTATCCCCTAAGATAATGACAGAGCCCATGACCTGTACATCAGGGTGTGGAAGCTGCATAGTAAAGGAAGGCAGGGAGTAAGATACAAATATAGGGTGTCCCAAAAAATGTATCTACACTGTAACACTTTATAGCTCAATTAGCATTCCCGTTGCAGGAAAAATCCTGCAATAGGGTTTCCTGCTGCACTCTCCTCCCTTGTCCCCTGCCCCGCCTTCTCCGCCAGCCCCCCTGCTTTTCTCCCTTCTCCGCCAGCCCACCCTCCTCCCCTCTCCCCCGGCCCCGCCTCCGCTCCTCTCTTCTCCCCTGCCCCACCTTCTCCACCAGCCCACCCTCCTTCCTTCTCCCCTGGCCCCGCCTCCGCTCCTCCCTTCTCCCCCAGCCCCGCCTCTGCTCCTCCCTTCTCCTCCCCCCGGCTTGCTTGCTTCTCCGCAGCTTTGCTCCCTTCTGCAGCTCTTGGCTTCTTTCTATGCTGTCTTGATATGCAAATTAGCCACCATCTTGGTTGGGTTAATTTGCATACTCATCCTGATTGGTTGGTGGGCGTGGCTTGGCTGGTGGGCATGGCTTGGGCGTAGCAAAGGTGTGGTCAATTTGCATATTTGTGTATTATTAGGTAGGATTGGTATTTCTTTCTTTCAGATTTAACCCATTGCAATTAATAATTATTCAAAGTGTGTATACATTTTTTGGGACACCCTGTAATGGATATGTTGGAATCTTTTTCATCTGAATCTTTAACAGTTGTTCTAAGCACACTGGTTTGAATAGATTTTGAATCCTACTCTACATTGTACTTATATCTTTCACATATGTAGTATAAATAATATCCATGATAACATTTGGCCTTCCATGATTGTTCTCTGTTAAGGGCAGTTAAAGAGGGAATGTCACATTATTTAGTTTAGGCTTCTATGGTAATCTTAGGAGACAAAGTAACTTAGAAGTGTTCTCTGTACATACCCTTCTTACACAGTACAGACTACAAAATCTATAAACAGATGAAAAATTATTAGAAAATTGTCTTCTTTTCCTTGTGCCTGTATAAGATTAAGATTCTTTGACAAAATCCAAATCAAAGGCACATTCTATGTTATCACACACCCTTTCCTAGTAGAGGTCCTCTTCTTAAAAAGAGGACCTAATATGTGAGATCATAACAAGTATGTCTTTTTAAAAAGAACTTACCCAAGGAGTTACTATCAAAAAATTTATAAAGAACTCATACAATGCAACACCAAAAATACAAACAGACATAATGGTAACCTCACAAAACAAACAAAAAAAAAAAACTGAGATGTATAAAAATCCACTGCATTCCTACATACTAACAATGACATTTCAGAAAAAGAAATGAAAAAAATTTCATTTGCAATTGCAACAAAATGAAAATAATACCTAGGAATAAACTTAACAAAGGATGTGAATTACCTATATACTGAGACCCATAACTTAAAAAAAAGAGGAAATAGAGGAAAAATGTATGAAATACTGCTAAACAAAAACAACAGCCAGAAACACAAAGGACAGAACCAATGGATGCACAGAGCTACCAGAAAACAAAAGATAAAATAACTATAGGAAATCCTCATACATCAATAATTACCCTAAATGTAAATGTAAAAGGACTGAATTCACCAATAAAGAGGCACAGAGTATCAGATTGGATAAAAAAACAAAACCCAACCATATGTTTCCTTCAGAAGACACAGATAGCTGCAAAGACAAAGGTAGGTTCAAATGGAAGGGTGGGAAATGATTCTCCACACAAATAACATCCACAGGAAAGCAGATGTAGCTATACTTTTATCAGACAAAATAGGTTACAAGATAACAAAGGTAACAAGAGACAAAGATGGACATTTTATAACTAGAGGCCTGATGCATGAAATTCATGCACAGGTAGGGTCCCTAGGCCTGGCTGGCGATCAGGGGCCTTCTGGCTGCTGGCTGGGGCCTTCCTTCCCCATTGCTGGCTGCCAGCCAGGGCCTCCCTTCCCTGATTGCTGGCTGCTGGCTGGGGCCTTCCTTCATTCTGTGCCACCCCCTGGTGGTCAGGGCACATCATAGTGATCGATGGATCTCCTGGTCTCCTGGTCGAACTCCCGAGGAGACAATTTGTATATTAGGCTTTTATATATATAGATGATAAAGGGACATTGCATTAAGTAGACATAACACTTCTTAATATGTATGCACCCATCAGGGAGCACCAAATATATAAAGCAACTACTAACAGAACTAAAAGGAGAAACAGACAAGAACACAATCATACTTGAGGACCTTAACATTACACTAGACAGTGCTAGACAGATCATCTAAACAGAAAATCAACAAAGAAATATTGGCCTTCATGCAATTATGACCAAATGGATATCAAAGCCCTTCATTTCAGAACATCAGATTATACATTTTTCTCCAGTACACATGGAACATTCTCAAGAATAGACTGTATGTCAGGCCATAATACTAGTCTCAACAAATTCAAGAAGACTGAAATTGTACCAAGCATATCTTCTGACCATAAGACTGAAATTAGAAAACAACTGCAAAAAGGAAGTAAAGAAACCCACATATAGGGGGTAGTATGCAGCACAAGCAGTAATAAGAGGGGAGTTTATATCATTACAGTCCTACTCAAGAGACAAGAAAAATGTCAAGCAACCTAACATTAAATCTTAAAGACCTAGAAAAAGAAGAACAAAAGCAGCCCAAAGTCAGAAAAAAAAGGAAATAATAAAAGTTAGAGTAGAATTAAATGAAATAGGAAATAAAAAGACTATACAAAAAGTTAGATTGCCATTATACCACTTCCCTAACTATATTTAAAATAAGATGTATGTCTGGTATGCATGATCAGAGCCAAAACCTTTTACTTTAGAGGTAAAAGCTCTAAGGAAACAGGAAATTTGATTAGTGATATAGTCTATATTATTTACTTGTTCACATTGAATGTTGACTTTTTAAATACCCTTTGCTTAATAAAATGCCTTAAAATTATTCTTTACAATGCTTAGATATGAATTCTACAAGTGAGTAGCATTTTAGGGCTGTCAAATATGGTGAGGGAATATCTATGTGGATGAACAAAAATTTCTGCTTCCCAAGTTGTAAAAACCACATTGCAGTAATTATCTTATCTGATCATACACATATTTATTTCCTATGAAATAATGCTAATATATTTTCTTAAATAATTGGAATTGAGAAGTCTGTATGATACATGTATATGGATATGAAAAGGTAGTTGATTTATTTGAATTTTTATTCAGTTGCCTTATAAGAGGCTTTTTCTCTCTATTTGGTTCCATTCAATTAAAAATATTTTAATTAGCTGCAGAATTATAGTCCAGTTTGTACTACCCATTGTGCATGTGTATTTTTAAAACTACATATGTGAAAGGCTGTCTTTAACTGAGCACAAAGTATCCTGTTGCTAAACATTGGCTTAATCTTAGGATATCAGGGATGTACAAGTAAAGAACTAGGCAAACCTAAATAGTCAGAGACTGTTGAGTGCTTCAATTCACCTGCAGCTAACCCACCAAGTGGGACACCTTATTTGTTGAGAAATGCTGTGCCAAGGATATCACATTTAATGGCTTTGGCAAGAAGGATGATTTTCATCAGCTGTAACAAACAAGTTCCTCATCTCCAACCCTACCATCTGTCCTCCTGGTTTCCACCCAGAGCTCTATATATGGGCTCAATTGAACAGGTTTCAGACTGCCTAAGGTCACTGCACAATCAACCTTAACAGATGGCATCACAGCAAACATCTAAACTGTAGCAGTGGCCAAATGCAGAGGATAATCCTCATTGCTGAGGAAGAATGCCCTCTGTGCATGCCGCCCTGATGTTCTGATTCTACTAAACATTTCATGTGAAAATAAGGCTCCATAGTCTTTATATTAATAGCTTAAGTGGATTGGTCTTTGCACTAATTTGCCCATGCATATTTTATCTTAAACCTTTTTTTTTTTTTGTATTTTCCTTGATCTGGTATAATTAAAGGTAATACTCTGAGATAATATCTACTGTTAATGACCATCAGATATTACATATGTATTTAAAAGGAGAAAGAGACTAAACCTTAGGGTGCTTTTTTCTTTACTTTTATCAGTGTGTACTGAAAACCATACTGTTAGCTGTTAAAATATTCATATACAGTTTAAGATAACAATAGGTAATTAATGATAAACATGGCATACTTTTAAATTGAAATTTAGTCCTCCTTAAGTCAGACCCATGTGCCCATACTTATCCCCAGCTGACTGATATTCTCACATCTTTTCTCAACATCACTTTAATTCAATAGCAAAGGGCATTATTCTTGTTCTCAAATTAGCTTTAATCCCTAATTTCCATATTTCTGTTACAAATACTTCTATTTCACCCTTTGCCTAGTTTCAATATTTGGAGACAAAGGACACAAGAATTTAAAGTTTATGCAGTCTGTTTTCTCCCCTCAATATTAACACCCCTAGCCACATATCCCATCATGCTCCAAGAATTCTGGAAGGCAAGTTTATATGTTCCATGTGGAAATTAGGGACATCCATTCCGAAGAAGAAGCCCAGCCCAGAGAAAAGACAAATAGACTGAAATCCTGTAACTCCCAATGAAAAGGGTCGGAGAGAATTTTCTATAGTAAAAACTTCTATTCACAAGTCCTGTTATGCATATTGAAGAATGGAAGATACAGTGAGGAAAAAATATTTAAAATTAAAATAAGAATTAAGTCAGTGGAAAATAGGAGACAACATTTAAAGAAACTATAGCAGCAGCTCAAGAATATCAAAAGCTGAATAATGAGAGCCATCTAGAAACAAAAGTAGAAGATTATTAAGAAAAAGAATTTAAATAAATTTCCTAGAACTTAGGGACATTAATTTTTCAGACTATAAGGGTTTGTCTAGGGACCCTGAAGTCCTATACTACTATACTACGGCATTTTATCACAAAAGTTCAGGACAGTAGGGCCCTGGAGAAGATCATAAAAACTGCCATAGACTATAGAATGGCTCACATATAAAAATCAAGTCAGAATAGCAGCACCGGAAGCTGGGAGACAATAAATAAATGCCTTTCTGTTTTGAGAGGATTACTTTAGAAATCAGAAAATAGGCACTCAATTAAGGGTATGAGTACAATAAAGATGCATTCTGATAAACTATCAAAAATTTACTTTCAGAAGTTTCAGAGGTTCTTCTCCATATAAGTAGGTTATAAACCAAGAAAGAGAAGGACATAGTATGAAGCCACTAGTCCATATCAAAGGAGGGTGAAAGAAGGTCTTCAAGAAAATTGAATAGAATTAAAGAAAGAAAACAAAACACTGTATAGCCCATGATGTGTTAACTACGTGTAAGATAATATTCAGAGAGATTTTACAATTCTCTTGTAAATTTTGAAAAATTACATAGAAAATTAAGCAAAGAGAGAACACGAGGTTATAAAGTGGGAATAACAAAAGAAAGGGAACCTTAGTACATTAGTGTCTTAAGTAATCAGTCATAGTTAATATAGAGTAAACGTTACATATTAGTTTAATCAAAAATTGCAATACACTTTATTGGGAGGAGAAAGGTGAGTTAAGTAGAAACCTCAGGATGATAGTTCAGTAAGCTAAATTCTTATCACCACAGTGGGAAATAAATAAAAAATGGCTAAAGTTAAAACAATATTATTTGAAGAATACACTTTATGAATATGGAAATAGGTACCAGAATTAACCGATTAGAGATTGGATGAAGAGAGCACATAGTGTTAGAAGGATGGAAGTAGATTATTAGTCTTAGAGTATCATTTTCCTTAAAATAGTGTTTCTTGTTAGAAAACATAATTATAAACATAAATGGAAATTAATAAAAATATAAAATTAAAACATAATAATACTTGCTTACTGGAGATAGAGGATGAATGAAGGATGAGGAAGAAACTAATAAATTCAAAGAGGGGTTAATATGAACTCCTCCAGCTCTTATTATCCTATATAATAAGAGCCTAATATGTTAAGTTGTCCAGTCCTCCATTCAACAAATCAAAGCATAATATGCTAATGATATGCTAAGGCCACTCAACCTCTCGCTATGATGTACACTGACCACCAGGGGGCAGACAGTCGACCAGTCGATATGATGTGCACCGATCACCAGGGGGCAGACACTCTGACCGGTAGGTTAGCTTGCTGCTGGGGTCCGGCCAATTGGGACTGAACGAGAGGGGCTGGACATGCCCTGAAACCTCCCAAGGTCCCTCCCCAGCTGGCCAACCTCACGCATCTCTCCCCAGCCTTGATCGTGCACTGGTGAGGTCCCTCGACCTGGCCTGTGCCCTCTCTCAATCCGGGACCCTTCAGGGGATGTTGGAGAGCCAGTTTCGGCCTGATCCTGCTCAATGCAGGAGCTGCCCCCTGGTGGTCAGTGCACTCCCACAGGAGGAGCGCTGCTCAGCCAGAAGCTGGGCTCATGACTGGCGAGTGCAGCGGCGGTAGTGGGAGCCTCTTCTGCCTCTGCAGCAGCACTAAGGATGTCTGACTGCCAGCTTAGGTCCACTTTGGAGCAGGCCTAAGTCGGCAGTCAGACATCCCCCAAGGGCTCCTGACTGAGAGAGGACTCAGGCCAAGCTGAGAGACCCCCCCCCAGTGCATGAATTTTGTGCACCAGGCCTCTAGTTACAAAAGGGAAGGACTCTAATAAGTCAATTACTTTCACCTGTGCTAGAGGAAGAAGAGGATGGACAAGGGACAGAGAAGGGAGAAAGGGCGAGAGCTCAAGAAAACATAAAGAACTAGCATTATAAAAATATAAGTGGCCCCGTAGTAACAGGTTTAGCAAGCTATGGGTAAGTTATTACAGTGGGGGTGAAATGGCATATAATGGCTTTCAATATTTGTTGTGTTAAACTCTAGCCAATATCTCCATCATTGCATTGTCGAGTACAATTACAGGAAAGGATAGACCTATATGATTAGCAATGTAAATAGAAGTTGAGGGAAGATTTTGGAGAGAAGGATACAATGATGGACCCTGTTTTCTTCATTTTGTAACAATTTGTCCATTACTCTGTCATGTCAGTATTGTTCTTTCCAGTTGCTGTATATTTTTTCTTATCTTTACAAATTAGCAGACTTAACACTTATTTACAAATTAAGTTTTAACCATTAGAGACATTCATGTGAGATTTAGAAGAAGGAAGTGAAATGGAGGACATATTCTTATTATTCTTGATGCCAGGTACCAAGGTTGTAGACGTGAGAATTGGGAGGCTATTGCAACAACCACATTCAACATGTCTGCCCAGACTCAGCATCAAGGATCTTGAGAGATGGTTTTAGTAGTAGTCTAGGGGCTGTGGAAACTTTTGAGCTCTGGTTTGCTGCTATGAGATAAAATTCTCCAGTGATATATCATGACTTCTCCTTTCCAAGAATTTTGGAAACACCAATGCCTTCTATAATTGTACTTGTATTATTTCAACTATCTAGAGTGATACCTATTTGCTGCACTGTCCATTAATTATATGCTATCTAATTTGAGTCACTTTACTCATTAAGCCATTAAAAAAAACAACAACACTTGGGTGCATGGGTAAAATCCACAAGATAGAAAAATAAATGACATATTGGTTAAATCAGAATAGAGAAGGCCAGTTGACAATATAACTAGTGCTTTGGAATATATGAAAGATTGCTTACTCTGATAACAATAATGATAGTCACTGAGTAAGAGGACTTGATTCATTGAAAATGAGAAAGATTCCATTGGATATTCAGAAAAAATAAATCTCGAGTCAATAAGGGACAAACAGCTAAGTGGCTAGTGACATAGTTCATAAAATTTGGGTCCCTGAAGAGCTTCACTAAAAAAATCCCCAACAATCTGTCTTTAATTATGAAAATTATTTACAAAGAGGGAATGGGACCAGGATCCCTGACATTCTTTCATTTCTATTGTTGAAGCATACAAAGGATAAAATTCATACTTAAAAAGAAAATGCATGTCCTTCTTTCTAACATATTTGTCATTTTTACCTGAAAAACATTAGTGAAATTAGCAAAATATTTGGTTTGTGTTATGGTATAGACTTTATGGTCCATAATATTCTAAAGAGAAATGCTTAGGGAAAAAATTTAAATCCCCAAAGGAAAACATTCAAAAAATTCAGGCAGCAAGTATTTTAAAGATGCTTATTATCTTATTTCAGTAATGATTGTTGATTATGGTAATTGATCATTTCAATAATTTCTTATATAGATAATTGGAATGAGTAATTTAAGTGCACTCCTATTTTAAATATTCTTAATTAGTGAAGCACATTTAAATAAATTACCATATTATTGAAGGTCACACATAAGTATGGATCACCAAAATTTTATAAAGTTATAGTAAACTACTTGTATATCCTGTGAAATTTATCTTTAAGAGTAGTTAAGCAAAATATAAATCAGACATTTGATGGATAAACACTTTGTTTTTTTAAATATGTTTTTTATTGATTTCAGAGAGGAAGGGAGAGGGAGAGAGAGATAGAAACATCAATGATGAGAGAGAATCATTGATTGGCTGCCTCCTGCACACCCCCTACTGGGGATCGAGCCCGCAACCTGGGCATGTGCCCTAACTGGGAATCTAACCGTGACCTCCTGGTTCATAGGTTGACTCTCAACCACTGAGCCATGCCGGCCGGGCAACAGTTTTTATAATGAAGCTTATTTCTCAATCATACAAACAAATCATAGTTGGCCACCAAATTTTATATACCTACTTTTGACCAAAAAAGTAGTCACTTTACAAAGGAAGAGTAGTAATTTTTCCTATATGATTAGTAATGTAAATAGAAGTTGAGGGAAGATTTTGGAGAGAAGGATACAATGATGGACAAATAACTGAGCAAAAATGCACCTGTCTTCTAGTCAGAACATCTGAATTAGCTAAGTTAATAAATTGTGTGACATATTAATAACATATGTTATTATGGGAGGTAATATTAGAGGAAAGATAATTATTATATACAGACTATATGTGAGGTAGTTTATAAAGGGTAGTAATATGATATAACTAATATAAACATAAAATGAAACAGACAATGGAGCCATGAACACTCAATGGGGAAAGAAAAGTCTCTTCAACAAAGGGTGTTTGAAATACTACACAGGCACATGGACAAAAATGAAATTAAATCCCTAGCTTATACCACTTACAAATTTAACTCAAAGTGGATTAAAGTCTTAAACATAAAATCTAATACCATAAAAGGCCTAGAAGAAAACATAGAAAGACCTTGACTTTGGTCTTAGCATGACTTTTTTTTTTTTTTATGTGATGCCAAAAGCACAAGAAACAAAAGCAAAACTAAACAAGTAGGACTGATTCAAACTAAAAAGCTTCTGCAGAGCAATATATACAATCAACAAAATGAAAAGGCAACCATGAAATGGGAGAAAATATTTGCTAACTTTATATTGAATAAAGGGTTAATATTCAATATACAGCTCATACAACTTTATAACAACAACAAAAAAGGAACACCAATCAATCTGATTTTAAAATGGGCAGAGGAACCGAAGAGGCATTTTTCCAAAGACATACAAATGGCCAATAGGTTCATAAAAAGATGCTCAATGCCCCTAATCAATATGGTAACGCACACTGAAACCACAATGAGATATTTCACACCTGTTAGAATGGCAATCATCAAGCTGTATACCTGAAACTAAAACAAAATAATATTCAATATAAACTATAATTGACAAATAAAATTTAAAATAAAAAAAGAAAACCAGAGATAATAAGCATGAACTAGACATGGAGAAAAGGGAAATTTTGTACATTGTTGGTGAGAATGTAAATTGGTAAAGTCACTATGAAAAACAGTATGGAGGTTCCTTGAAAAATTATAAATAGAACTACCATATGGTTCAGCAATCCCACTTCTGGGTATATAGTTAAAGAAAATGAAAAAGTATATTTAAAAGATATCTGTACTCCCATGTTCATTGTAGCACTGTATCCAGATATGAAAACAACCTAATCAATGGATGAATGGATAAAGAATATGTCACACACACACACACACACACACACACACACACACTCACACACACACACACACAGGAATGAGAAAGAAGGAAAATCTGCCATTGCTGGCAACAAAGATGGATCTTGAAGGCATCATGCTAAGTGAGATGTCAGACAAAGAAAGATATTACTTACTTGTAAAATCTGGTTGTCAGGAACTGGTAGGTGAGGAATTGGAAAGATGTTGTTTAAGGATATAAACTTGAACCTAGTAGGTAAATAAGTCCCAGAGATCGAATGCACAGCAAAGTGATTAGAGTCAACAGTTCAGTATTAGAAATCTCAACACTGTTAAGACTATATATTAATTGTTCTCACCACACATGCAAAAAAATAATTATCTGACATAATAGAGGTGTCAGCTAATGTTATGGTGACAATCATAATTGCAATATATAAATGTATCAAATCAACATGTTCTACACCTTAAACTTAATGTTATATGTCAATTACACTCCAATAAAAAAGGAAAATAAATTTAATGTTTTATAACCAGCATTTTAAAAATGAATTACAATAGGACAGAATAATGCATTATGCAGAAAGAGGACTATTTTTTTCTAGAAGCATTTATTATATATACTAGAGGCCCATTGCACGAAGATTCGTGCAATAGGCCTTCCTTCCCCTGGCTGCTGGCACCGGTTTTCCTCCAGCACCCAGGACCCAGGCCTTTGCTCTGGCCGCAGCCTTCCACCTTCGCTCTGGCCACCACCTTCTGTCTTCACTCCAGCCAAAGTGCTGCTCCTATAGTTCCCTCCACCCCCTGCCCTCCCCATCATAGCAGGCATCCTGTCCCGCCTGGCCACTCTGTGCCTGCATGCTTGCTGCCCAGAGGCCCAGAGCAGCTGGGGGGTGGGGCCGCCACAATTTTTGTCAGGTAAATTTGCATACTCACTCCCAATTGGCTGATGGACATTGCAAAGTGATGGTCAATTTGCATATTTCTCTTTTATTAGTGTAGATACTGATTTAGAGAAGGATCATGAGTAAACATGTATGCCTTAAGTTATTGGACAAAAACGTCTGAAAGTCACTGCTTTAAAAAAAAAACAAACATATTTGACCATGTTTGGTAGTTAAAAGACTTGACTAGTTCTATTAATGAATCAAAAACAAAGGGTAATAAGATGAAGTACCAAAACATTAATTAAAGAGAAATTTCTCTTACAACACCTTTTCTTCCTGGGAATACACACAGTATTATTATACTACTCTTTAGGACATGAAGTTAAAAATCCTCAGATCTTGCACTGGTATGGCTTATATGAATGTGTCTTGATATCAATACTATTTAAATATAAATCAAAGACCTACTTTTTCAAGTTC
Organism: Eptesicus fuscus; assembly: GCF_027574615.1. Lineage (NCBI taxonomy): Eukaryota > Metazoa > Chordata > Mammalia > Chiroptera > Vespertilionidae > Eptesicus > Eptesicus fuscus. Next base: position 81,966,533 of record NC_072477.1, read on the forward strand.
TTCCTCTGAAAGCTAGTACATTTTTTTAAGTTTATACTTAGAGTCTGGATGTAGACTACCCAGGTTCAGATCCCAGCTCTGCCATTTAAAGACTCTATAGGCAAGAGCTTTATAGAACTTAGATATATCAAGAGCTTAGATAACTCTAAGTCACAGTTTCTCATATATCAAGTGAGGATAATAGGAAGTTCTTCAGTTGTATAAGAGGTAATGTATCTATAGTTAATGCAACATGAACAGTTATTTTAAGCACTTCAGATGCATCATCTGTTAATACTGTTAGTAAATTAAAGGTGCCAATGGGAGAATACTTATGAACATGCAAATGTTTAAATTTTAATGCTAGTATCTTCAACCTCTTAATATATGAGAAAATAAAAATTACTAAGATGATAAGATTTTAGAATATTCTTAAAGATAGTATATAGGCTAGCCTGAAAATGTGACCCCTGAGGAAGCCCCCAAACAAAATGTGTGAGCTTTTCTTAAAATTTATTTTATTTTTTTAATTGAATGTATTGGGGTAGGATTGGTTAGTAAAATTATATAACCTTCAAGTGTACAATTCTATAATACATCATCTGTATATTGAATTGCTTGTTTGCCACCCCAAGTAAAGTCTTCTTTTATCACCATTTATTCCTCCTTTACTCCCCGCCCCCAATACCCACTCCTCTTTCCCTCTGGTAATTACCATACTGGAAACCACCACTAAGTTTGTTGTTGTTGTTTTTCATCTACTCATCTACTGATGGGCAATTGGGCTGCTTTCAAATCTTGGCTATTGTATATAGCACTGCAATAAATATAGGGGTACATATATTCTTATGAATTAGTGTTTCAGGTTTCTTTGGATATATTTCCAGAAGTGGAATCACTGAGTCATAAGGCAGTTCCACTTTTAATTTTCTGAGGAAACTCCATACTGCTTTCCAACAGTGGCTGCACCAGTCTGCATTCCCACCAACAGTGCACTAGGATTACCTTTTCTCCCTGTTCCTGCCAACACTAGTTGTTTGTTGGTTTATTGATGATAGCCATTCTGACAGGTGTGAGAAGATACTAGTATATCATTGTGATTTTAATTTGCATTTCTCTGATGATCAGTGACTTTGAGCATCTTTTCATATGTCTATTGACCATCTGTATGTATGAGCTTTTGTTAATGGTCTTCCACCAGGCGTTGATAAGAGGATAAGAGAAGCTCTATTTTGTGGCAAGTGTATGCAAACCTTCATCAAAGAGAACTGAGATGACTAAAATTGTATCTAAGTAGACTTCAAAGAAAATAAAATTACCGGGTATCAACATTGATAAAGGAAAGAGATCATCAAACAGACAAAAACAATTGTAAATGTGTGTGTACATACTGACATAGATTCACATTTGTATATTTAATGGAGAAACATGCAAATTCATGATTATAGTTGTAGATTTCAATAGACCTCTCTGACTAATTAATAGAACAGCAAATTAAAAATTTAGTAAGGATATAGAAACAAACTATTAACTAACTTTACCACATTGACAATTATAAAATGAGTCATCTAAGTAGATAATATACATTATTTCTAAGTGCACATGGAACACCCAGCAAGATAAACCATATTCTAATATTTAAAACAAATCTCTACAACCTTAAATGGAATAAAAGCATGGAAAATAATTTCTTGCATGGAAACAATAAAAAACATAAACTCAAAATCAGTAACAAATATATATCTGTAAAATCTCCTAATGTTTAAAAATTAAAGAACATACTACTAAATAACCCATGAGTTATAGAAAAAATTGCAAAGGAAATTTGAAGCATGAACTGAATAAATATTAAAACAGAATTTATAGAAGTGGGTGGGTTTAGAATAAATCATATTTAGAAGGAAAAATAAAATATTAACTACTGTTAATGAAAAAAGTAAAAAAAAATAAAGAAAGGGTTTTAGATCAATGATCTAAGCTTTCAACTTAAAAAGTTAGAAAAGGAAAAGCAAATTAAACTCAAGGAAGCGGAAGAAAGGAAACAATAAAGATAAGGGCAGAAATAAATGGGGTGGGGGGAACAATAGGGAAAATCAATGAAACCAAAATCTCTATCTTGACTAAGAAGAAAAGAGAGTTGACACAAATTACCAATATCAGAAATGAAAGAGGTGGTATCACTACAGATTGTACAGATAATAAAAAGGATAATAGATTATGAGCTACTTTATACCAATTTATTCAAGAAAGCAGATTAAAAAGGACTAATTTTTTAAAGACACTATCAAAACTCACTCAAGAAGAGATACTCTGAATAGCCTCATGCATATGAATTAAATTAAATTCATAGTTAAAAACACTGTCAACAAAGAACACTCCAGTCATGGGTCTTCACTGGTGAATTCTAATAAGCACTCATTATAGAAATAAAGCCAATTCTAAACTATTAAAAATAAAGTTCCCATACCATGTATTTAATAATTCTAACTTAATTCTAAAACCAGACAAAGAATTAGAAGAAAACGAACACCAAAATTCCTAATGAATACAGATGCAGAAGTCTTGAAGTATTTGAAAAATACATTTGTCAATATATTAAAAGTATATAAATAGCATGACAAAATGGGATTTTTTCCAGGAATGTAAGTTTGGGTCAACTTTTAAAAATCAATGTAATTTACCCTATCAACTGACTAAAACATTTTTTTAAATATTTTTTAGCTCAAAGAAGTAAAACATAGGACACATAGTCAATAATATTATAAAAACAACATATGGTACCAAGGCAGGTACTTGAATTATAGGTGGAACACTTTGTAAATTATATAATTGTCTAAGCACTATAATGTATACCTGAAACTAATCCTATATAATAAAAGTGTAATATGCAAATCGACCGAACTGCAGAACAACTGGTCGCTATGACGTGCACTGACCACCAGGGTGCAGACGCTCAACGCAGGAGCTTCCCCCTGGTGGTCAGTGTGCTCCTACAGGGGGAGTGCAGCTCAGCCAGAAGCCAGGCTCACGGCTGGCAAGTGTAGCGGCAGTGGCAGGAGCCTCTCCTGCCTCCATTGCAGACGGGCAGAAAGGAGCGAGGGGTCCCGAACTGTGAGAGCCCTGCACTGCGAGAGGGATATCTGACTGCTGGCTTAGGCCCTATCCCTTGGGGATCTAGCCTAAGCCGGCAGGTGGACATCTCCCGAGGGGTCCCGAACTGTGAGAGGGTGCAGGCCGGACTGAGGGCCCCGCCCCCATCCAGTGCATGAATCTCGTTCACTGGGCCTCTAGTGTATAATAGTATTGAATATCAACTGAAAAAGAAAAAGAAAAAACTCATGGCTGATGTAATCAGTATATTTGTATTATCAAAATGGTTATTTTAGAACTTTTTTTAAATTTTCACAAACCATTTTAAATGCCTGATATAATTATAAACTTTTCATCCTCGAAATTTATGTGATAGGAATATTATTAAGCATATTTCACAAAGAAAGATCCAGGGGCTTAAACAGGTATGTTAAGTCACTTGCTGGAAGTTACTTAAGTTATAACAGGTCTAGAATATCTCGGCTTCTCTTAGATCTAACTCGTTTCCCTAATGACTATGCATGTTATTTGTGAAAGAGGCATAGAAATTATCTTCCCAATTTACAGATAAGGAAGCTGAATCCCAGGATGTTTTACAACTCGTCCAAAGTTAAGTAGGAGAACTAAAATTAGACTCTAAATTAAGACATTTCTTTGTCTATGGCTATTTTAATGTTATATGGCTTGTATAAAGATTTATTTTTGAAAGCCCAATTTTGTCATAAAGATATTTATATAAGCAAAAGATTTTAAACAAAAACTGTTTAAAATTGAGCAGATTAACTAAGTAAAATCTACCTATTTTTCCCTTACTTCTAAGAGATAAAAGTAAATTTGTTATTTTCAAGTCAAATTTATGCTACTGGAAAAATAATTAGTTATTATTTATATTTAATCCATTAAAAATAAGAAAGACACATAAGATAAATATCACCATTTCCACAATTGGATTATAAAGTCCAAAATCTGTCGAGTCTGGAAATATTTACTGTTCTGCCCTTTTTACATAATGAAGACAGTATCAGACAGTACTCTAAAAGTCTTACATTTAATATATACTTTAATTCCCACACTACTCTAAGGCACATAATCTTATTTCTCATCATTTTATAGATAGGGAAACAGAAGGCTTAGTCACATACCAAAATCATACAGCTTAAAAAATTAAAAGACTTTCAACCCCAAATCCATCTCCTTTTTTTTAACTTTTTATCATATAGCTAACATTATTTCTTATCTCAGGAAGAGTGATACAAAAGAAGTAATCCTCTTCTATAATAGAGAGATAACATTTCACCTTTTAAAGGGTTGTTGGTTAAGTCACCAAGAGAACACATATTCAATTAATTATCAAAACACAGCTTAATTATGTTATCTCATTAATGAGTTTCAAAAGGTTAATAAGGTACTTCTACTTGTTACCACCAAGAGACACTCAAATCAGAATACTGGTCAGGACTTAATGAATATGGAAACTGGAAATTTACATTAATATAAATATACTTTAAATCTTTAGAATTCCCTGCCATATCAATATACAGTGAATTAAAAATTTAGTTGTTGGTTTTTTTTTTTCTGGATAGTCTACTGTCCCATGTAGTATGACTATATAACATAAAGTAGTTTAATTATACGTAGAATGACCTCTTCTACATGGGGCTTGAAGAATCAGTCTCATTATCATAGTTTTCCTGATTTTTTGCCACACCCAAAAAACAATTTCCTAAAATTGTTTCACCATTTTACTAATTAGCTTTGTTATAATGACTTGGGTTATTTACAAAATATGTATTTATCCTCAAAGTCTATGCTTTTAAAATATTCAAAAAAAGTAACAGTTTGTGGGGGTTTTTTTAATGCAACAGGGGAATTTTTTAAATTGTGAGGAGAGAGATGACTGTAGATTAAGTGTATAATTTTGGAAGGCAACTACCTTGAAACCATCAATCTTCATTCAGATCTATAATTTCTGATACACTTATTTTAAAAATATGGTCCATTTACTTTAAAACTGTATTCATAAATCAGAACTTCAAAATGTTTAGTTTTTTGGATGTCATAATTGGCCAATAAGCCCAGTTCTAAACCCTTGGAAAGACATTGTAATAGTTTGTTTTTGCTACCTCTCCCCTCCCCCATTCATTCTCTATCTTTCTCAGCCTCTTCTATAATCAGGAAGACTGTGATCATCCATGTTAAGTTTTTGATTAGGTTCTGCCAAAGAAGTTACCAGCTGGAAGTCAGACTAGTGAAAAGAGAAGAGGTTGGCATATTTATCTGCACCCCCACCTTATCCCATCAGGTCTCTGGGATTATCTAAAGCTCCATCCAGTTGGGTAGACCCTCCATACCTCTGACTCTCACACTGCTCCGTTTACATTATTTCCTTCCTTTATCCCTTCAGCCCTATGGGTAACAACTGCTTCCCATGTTGCTAATGTCTGGATGCCTCACCATCCCTTACTGGTTCTTTTAAATGGTTCATCCACTATAGGTAATCCTTCTATTAAATTACCTCCAGTGTAACACTTTGAGAGTTCCATGTGTTCATAGTACATGACTCATACATGTGAATACACAAAATATATAAATATATATTTAAATATGTTTTATTGATTTTAGAGAGAGGATGGGAGCAGAAGGAGGAGAGGCAGAAGGAGAGGGGGAGGGAGAGAGAGAGAGAGAGAGAGAGAAAATGAATCGGCTACCTCCTGCACACCCCATACTGGGGATGAGCCCTTATAGAAGTGAAGAAGAAACACAGACAAAATGCCTGTCCTCATGGAGTTCATGTTCTGATTGGGGAGACATTCGTCAAATATATAGTACACAGGATGGCAATAGTACACAGGACATAAATGATCTAAGGAAGGGGTATAGACTATGACACAGCTTGGTAACGTACTTCATAAGATTGACTTTTGAGGCATGACTTCGCTGAGAATATGGCATTTGAGAAAATACTTAAAAGAAGTTGTGCAGATATCTAAAATAAAAATATTTTTGGAGAAGAGACTTTCTTTAGTATTTCTTGTACAACATGTTTATGCATAATAAATTCTCTTCGAAGGATAGCTTTAATGGATATAGAATTCCAGAATGATATTTTCCCAGCAATTTAAATATATTGTTTCACTTATCTTAAAGCTTATTTTCCTTTTGCAAGTTTTAAGATTTTCAAATACAATCAATGTATGGTAAAATGGTAAATTTAATATTATCCATTTTTAACTCAAGGAATTAAAAAAATAAAATAAGCCAGCAACAAAAAATAATTTATTGAAGATAGTTAGCATGCCAGGACCTAAAGTTTTCAAGGTATGAAAAAGATTGATCATTTTCAGTATCAGGATTACCTTTATATAAAAAGTGATTCTATATTAGATTAATTTAAATAAATTTAAAAATCTAGAAATTACAGATATAGTATTAAATGGAAAAAGAATAATTCCAAGAATTTGAGAACATGTTTGCCTTACAGATTTTAATTTTCACTGAAACTGGAAAAATATGATTTGCTGAGAATGTTAAGAGGAAGTTATGGCATATTTTGGTAAGAAAGCTGAAAAGAGAAATTTTGAAAAATATAGGAATGAGTTAATTGATAGATGTGTACATCACAGTTGAGATCCTTGGTTTGAGCTCTATGTTTAGCACCAAACTATTGTGCCTTTGTCATTTTTATTTAGTAGTACCAAACACAATGTGTGCACGCAATATATGACAAATATACAAATAAAAATATATGTGAATGAAAAGATGTGCATTTAAGTTTTAGTGCACCCCACAAGTGCTCAAACACACATACACATAGACACACACAATTATTCTGTATTTTATTTCTTTTATATATTATTCCACAAACTCATCATATCTAATAATAGAGTAATATGCAAATTGACTATACCTCCGACACACCCACAAGCCACACCCACAAGCCACGCCCACCAACCAATCAGAGCGAGCATGCAAATTAACCCAAACCAAGACGGCTACAGCCACAGAGAGCAAGGTTTCCTAGGTAACAGAGGAAGCCAAGCTTTCTGCCAGCCGTTGCAGGCCTAAGCCTCCACTCAAGCTACAAAGTTTCAATTATAGAAGGTAAACAAATTCAAACAAATGGCGGCAGAATGGAGCTTGAGAGAGCAGGCCAGGGTTGCCGCCGGCAACAGGGGAAGCAAAGCTTTCCACACACCCTGGCCAGGCCCACCCGATTAAGGCAACAAAGTTTCAATTATAACCCCAACACAAATGGCTTCGGGCCTCGGAGGGAGCCCCAGGCTTGGCTCTGCTCCAGGCTACAAAGTTTCAATTGTAGAAGGAAAATAAATTCCAGATACCAGGGCCTCCGCTTGCATTGCCAGGGGGCGTGGCCGGCCTGCAAACCACCACAGGCCCCTCACTCAGGCCGCCCCATGCCCCAAGGGTACCCCACCCTGATCAGGGACACCCTTCAGGGCAAACCAGCTGGCCCCCACCCCTGTACCAGGCCTCTATCCTATCTAATAAAAGAGTAATATGCAGATTGATCATCACTGCAACACACAATATCGCTGCCCCCATGTGGTCAAAGATCCTGCCCCCATGTGGACACAAGATGGCCACCACAAGAGGGCCAGCAGGAGAGGGCAGTTGGGAGACACCCGGCCTGCAAGGGAGGGCAGTTGAGAAGGACCAGGCCTGCAAGGGAGGGAAGTTGAGAGGGACCAAGCCTGCAAGGAAGGGCAGTTGGAGGTGATCAACCCTTCAGGAGAGGGCAGTTAGGAGTGACCAGGCCGGCAGAGGAGGGAAGTTGGGGGCAAACAGGCTGGCAGCAGAGTGGTTAGGGGGTGATCAGGCTGGCAGGCAGAAGCAGTTAGGGGCAATCAGGAAGGCAGGCAGGCAAGCTGTTGGGAGCCAGCAGTTCTGGATTGTGAGAGGCAGGCAGAGCGGTTAGGGGCAATCAGGAAGGCAGGCAGGCAAACAGTTGGGAGCCAGCAGTCCTGGATTGTGAGAGGGATGTCCGACTGCCCGTTTAGGCCCGATCCCTGATCAGGCCTAAACGGGCAGTCGGACATCCCTCGAGGGGTCCCAGATTGGAGAGGGTACAGGCTGGGCTGAGGGACAACCCCCCTCCGTGCACGAATTTTGTGCACCGGGCCTCTAGTCCTATATAATAAAAGAGTAATATGCAAATTGACTGTCACTCCAAGACACAAGATGGCCGCCCCCATGTGGTCAAAGATGGCTGCCCCCATGTGGACACAAGATGGCCACCATAAGATGGCCTGCAGGGAAGGGCAGTTGTGGGCAGTTGGGGGTCACCAGACTGGCAGAGGAGGGCAGTTGCGGGAGACCAGGCCAGCAAGGGAAGGCAGTTGGGGGGGACCCAGGCCTGCAGGGGAGGGCAGTTGTGGGGAACAGGCCTGCACGGGAGGGCAGTTGTGGGCGATCAGGCCAGCAGGGGAGGGCAGTTGGGGGGGACCAGGCCTGCAGGGGAGGGCAGTTGGGGGCAATAGGGCCAGCTGGGGAGCACTTAGGTGTTGATCAGGCTGGCAGGGGAGTGGTTAAGGGGTGACCAGGCTGGCAGGCAGAAGCAGGTTAGGGGCAATCAGGCAGAGGCAGGTGAGTGGTTGGGAGCCAGCAGTCCTGGATTGTGAGAGGGATGTCTGACCATCTGTTTAGGCCTGATCCCACCTGGATCGGGCCTAAATAGATGGCCAGACATCCCTCAAGGGGTCCCAGATTGGAGAGGGTGCAGGCTGGCCTAGGGACACCCCCCTCGCCCGTGCATGAATTTCGTGCATTGGGCCTCTAGTTTAACATAGTCATCTAGCTACATTATTTTGCTTTAATTTGTCAGCAATATTTCAAAGATTAGCATTTTTTGAGTTCACCATTATACAATTAACAGAACCCTAAAGTGATTCAAGTCCAGTCCACCCTGCCTCCCAGAGCTTAATACACACACATACACAAACTGCCTTGACTAAATGCACTCATATGAAAGGCACTCACCAAATGTTTGTGAAGGTATGCTGGATGAATACCAAGGAAAAGAGGGAGCCAAGAATAGAGGTCTTACCACTTTGGTGCAGTTCTCTTCCATTATACACCAGGATATTTTGCTAAGGCAATTATATAATTAACAACTAGGCTACGAATATGCTGCCTGAATAGGTCCAGACATACTATGTGACTGATTCCCAGTTGAAGAAACTTAGTTTGTTTTAGTAGTGTATTACAATAGTAGTGTATTACTTACACTGATATTTAACATTAATTTACAAAAGATTCCATACAGTAAAAATATAGTAGGTCCTTGGATAACATAATTTTATTCAATACTAGAGGCCCGGTACACGAAATTCGTGCATGGAGGGAGGGGTCCCCTCAGCCCAGCCTGCACCCTTGGGGGATGTCCGACTGCCGGTTTATGCCCAATCCTGGGGATCGGGCCTAAACCGGCAGTCAGACATCCCTCTCACAATCCTGGACTGCTGGCTCCTAATGGCTCACCTGCCTGCCTTCCTGATCGCCCCTAACTGCACCCCTGCTGGCCTGGTCACCCCTTAATGCCCCCCCTCCAGCCTGGTCGCTCCCAACTGCCCTCCCCTGCCAGCCTGGTTGCCCCTCATGAATCCCCCTGCCAGCCTGGTCACCCCACACAGACTGCTTGTTCAGTCATTTGGTTGTCCCTCACTAACCTCCTACTGGCCTGGTTGCCCCACACAGCCTTCTGTTCAGTCATTTGGTCGTCCTTCACTAACCCCCCTGCCAACCTGGTCATCCCACGCAGCCTACTGTTCAGTGGTTTGGTTGTCCTTCACTAACCCCCCTGCCAGCCTGGTCGTAGGCAGCCATCTTGTGAGGGCATGGTGGTCAATTTGCATATTACCTCTTTATTATATAGGATAATGTTGATTAGATGCTATAGGAATTTAACCCTTTTTTATACAGTTAGCCCTGGGTTAAACTGGTTTTGCTATACCTCGTTTCACTGTAGTTCCAATAACCTATCCATGCCACTAAGTGAGGACTTACTATATATGAGAGAGTCCTAATTGTTCATTGAAAATAAACTTAGAAAATGTATACAATTAAATTTTATCAATTTAATTTTTTAAAAATTAGAGGGAGCTGAAACTTGAGTTTTCTGATTCTTATTCTAAATTATATTTTCAACTGTAACTCTATGTTTTCAAGTCACAACTAACTGAATTCATAGTCTATAGTACTCATGACAATAGGGAGCAAATAAGAATTCTAAATGCATTTGTGCTAAGGACAATTCTTCATTTTCATCCTTTCAGGCTAATAAACAAAAAGGAGGGATAGTTTATAACAGAAGCTACACTGAATACTAATATCATGAGCTAAAGTAAAACCTCCTTAGCTCGGTGGCTGAATATATGTATCTCTTTGCCAATCATTGTTTTTGTTAATTAGATAATTAGCATTTTTATAATATTAAAAGAGCCTTAATTATATTAGTCCATATTTCAAGTTATAGGGAAGACTATAAATGTGGTTCATTTCAGAACAGAAGAGAAGGTTTATGCACTTGAGAATATTTGTTTACTTCCAAATTAAATTAAGATACAAAACTCAAAGGAACCACTAAACAAGATAAATCAAAGATTGACATTTAACCATCACAGCACTTAAAGCATATTAAATTGATGTGGGTAAAATGTTTCTAAATTAAAATACATGAATATTAACTCTGCCACTTTCATATACATGTATCTCTCTTTTTATATACACACATGCACAGAAGAATGAATGATATGTAACATATCATAGATCACATGCATATGGCAGAAATCTTCAATATATTTTAATACACTTTGAATTGTTTGTGACAGTGAACCCTCAATGATTCCATATGTCAGGAGCTCATGGCACTGCATCCATTCAGTGTGGTTGATCAAACACCAACAATGTGCTCTTCACATAAGAAATCTTACTTATCCTCTTCACTCATTGTTCTCTCTGACATTGTTCTCTCTCACGGTACATGTGAACTTGAATATTTCATTGATCTGTTAAATTATTGTTTCCCCAGTAACACCAACAGCTTCTTCAAGATGGAAATTGTTTCCCACACTTCATTATATACTTACAGTACTGCAAAAGTGATCAGTGCTACTTCTTAAGTCAAATTGAATTTAACCACAAACGAAAAGCAGTATAAAAATTTTAAAACAGAAACATTTTTTTACCGTATTCCAACATATTACATCACCTGCTTGCTCTTCTCTTTCTGGAATAATCTAAACAAATTAAATCAGGTAGCTCAAAGGTTCCTCTGCTCTAATGTTTGACTTCCACACTGGCATCATGACACTGGACTCTCCATTGATTTCTAAATTGCTTTATTGTGTAATTTGGGAGAACTAGAGGAATAGAATCTACAATCAGAGGCAGCTGGTCGAAACAGGTGTTGCAGAAAATTATAATTCTACCTTGATTAATCCTGTTTTTTATAGCTGCCCTGCAGTTATGCATGACAGGTATCCAAATAATCAAACACAATCTTTATTGCAACAATCTGAGTTATTGTCAGGAGAAACATCAGGAATTATTGGAGCATTGATGCCAAAATAATGTGTGTTTCATGAAACAGACTTTTGTTATTCCATTATTCCTTGAATTTCTGGGGATAAATGTGTGTGTATGTGAATGTTATGTGTGTGATTTTCATTACAAATCTGTGCATTTTCTATTTGTAATAGTGGTTTTCAATAACCTACAAATTAAATTTTTGCCATCCCAAAGTAATTTTAAAATGCAGCTTACTGTTAACAGGTCCATGGTAATTGTTTTATACAACATCTGGAATTATAAATACAACTATTAACAAGGCATATACAATTTAAGGACATTTCTGTAGGTATCAAAATACTATATTATTTTCATGTGTGTGTCAATATGCTGTTAAGTATTTCCTCTCCTGGTTGGCTTGATCTTTTCCAACATATAGCATCACCATAATGACTCAGAATGTCCAGCTTTTAGAATTTTTGAGAATGGTTCTGTTGATGTATTTGGTTTAGGATTAACTCATAATTGATTTTGTGGGGTTTGAAGCTAACACCTTCAGAACTGCCAAGGCATGAAAAAAATTTCCTGGCTTAATTTGTAAATCAACTCTACTTAAGTAAATGAATCATTGGGATAAATAAAAAAAAGTTAAAATTTGTACAAACAATTGTGTAATTAGTAGGCTTACCTAGTGAAGTAACTTAGTATATGACTCTTTGATCCAGCTATCCTTGTTAAAAATGAAAGCCAGGATCTTTATGTGTCTTGAACAAATATGATGCTTTAGCAGTAGGAGGTGTTCACTCAAAGTTCTTAATATAGTATGAATATATTTCAATAAAGTATGCTCTCAATGTGAGGATTAAAGATTCAATACTACTAATGCCCTAAAATTATTGTTATTACATTTAATGTTTCACAAAATGTTTTAACTTTTAACATTGCTTATATGGAATGCATGAGGGAACAGTATATTATTTTGCATCTGAAAAAGAGATGCCCTTGATTTGATTAATACTGTCCTCATAATATCTAGTTAGACAGAACTATATGGGTTCAATTGTTTAGCAATTAATGGAAAGTTTTTAAATAAGGAAGTTTAAAATATCCCCTTAAAATAGCCATTTAACTGTTCTTGAGTTACTATCCTATCTAATAAAAGAGTAATATGCAAATTGACCATACCTCCACTGCAACCACCAGCCAATCAGGAGCAAGTATGCAAATTAACCCAACCAAGATGGCTGCAGCCATGGAGAGCGCAGGAGGCTTGGGTTTCCCCAGCGATGGAGGAAGCTAAGCTTCCCGCCTGCCCTGGCCTGCCTTGGCCTCTGCTTAAGGCTACAAAGTTTCAATTATAGAATATAAATAAATCCAAACAAAAATGGTGGCAGCCACGGAGCTGGAGAGAGCAGGAGGCTTGAGTTGTCCCCGGCGATGGAGGAAGCCAAGTTTCTGCAGCCTTGGCCTGCCTTGGCCTCTGCTTAAGGCTACAAAGTTTCAATTATAGAAGATAAATAAATTCCAGATACTAGGGCCTCTGCTTGGGTCACCGGGGCATGGCCAGCCTGCAAACCACCACAGGCCCCTCACCCAGGATACCCCACACCCCAAGGGAACCTCCACACTGATCCGGGACACCCTTCAGGGAAAACCAGCTGGCCCCCACCTGTGCACCAGGCCTCTATCCTATCTAACCCTATCTAATAAAAGAATAATATGCAGATTGACCATAACTCCAACACACAAGATGGCTGCCCCCATGTGGTCAAAGATGGCTTCCCCCATGTGGACACAAGATGACCACCACAAGATGGCCAGCAGGGGAGGGCAGTTGGGAGGGACCAGGTCTGCAAGGGAGGGCAGTTGGGGGCGATCAAGTCTGCAGGGGAGGGCAGTTAGGGGTGACCAGGCTAGCAGAGGAGGGAAGTTGGGGGTGACTGGGCCTGCAGGGAAGGGCAGTTGGGGGGGGGGGGACCAGGCCTGCAGGGGAGGGCAATTAGGGGCAAACAGACTGTCAGGGGAGCAGTTAGGCATCAATCAGGCTGTCAGGGGAGTGGTTATGGGGTGATCAGGCTTGCAGGCAGTAGTGGTTAGGGCCAATCAGGACAGCAGGCAGGCGAGCAGTTGGGAGCCAGCAGTCCTGGATTGTGAGAGGGATGTCCGACTGCCCTCGAGGGGTCCCAGATTGGAGATGGTGCAGGCTGGGCTGAGGGACACACCCCTCTGTGCATGAATTTCATGCACCGGCCTCTAGTTTTTAAATAAAGAGTTGAGAGGTACATAAAATATATATGTAATTGAAAATTAAATGTTATAATTGTCACATATGATTAGTATCTGACCATATTAGTATCTGAACCAAGATAGACCTCATGCTTGTTATAATCTGATTCCATAAAAATGCTTTCATAATAGGGCTTCAAAGTTAAGCATCAACCTCATATTTAAAAGTAAGATTCTGTCAAACCCTACTTTATTTAATGAATTTGGAGTCACAACCTAAACTGGTGTTTTCATAAAATATGAATCATCATTTATCTTCAACACAACTATACGAGAATTATTTTTAGAGAGCTCTTAAAATACTTGAAGACATTTTCTACTGTTTTTAAGAGAAATAATCATGTTAATGTAACTTTATAATTAAAATAAATAAGTACAAAGTAAATGTAGAGATTTCTGTATTCATTGTCTCTCATATTTTCTCTTGAGCCAAATTTTATCAGAATTTTTCCCCACACTAACACACAGAAATGGTTATTGTCTAGGTCAACAGTGACCTCCTTAATCCAGTGGTCATCATTGTATACAGTCTATAATAAACTACTGGAGAGAGCAGCTCTTTCTTACCTAGAATCATATTCTTCACTTGGATTCAAATATACCATTCCCTCTGGATTGCTTCATAATATACTTGCTGTTTCTTCTTAATCTCCTCTCCTGATTCTTCTTCAAATTTCTGTCATCTAAACTTAGTGTACCCAAGGAATAAGTAATATAACCCCTTTATTCATTCTCATTCCCTTGGCCAACACATTTAATAATATATATGTCTACACATATACATATATATAATATATATTACATAATATATACATATGTAATATATATTATATAATATATACATACATAATATATATAATATATATATATATATATATATATATATATATATAGATATAGAGAGAGAGAGAGAGAGAGAGAGAGAGAGAGAGAGAGATAACTAGAGGCCTGGTGCACAAAATTAATGTACAGGTAGGATTAGATAGGATAGAGGCCTGGTGCAAGGGTGGGGGCTGGCTGGTTTGCCCTGAAGGGTGTCCTGGATCAGGGTGGAGGTTCCCTTGGGGCATGGGGTGGCCTGGGCAAGGGGCCTGTGATGGTTTGTAGGCTGGCCATGGCCCTCGGTCACCCAAGTGGAGGCCCTGGTATCTGGGACTTATTTATCTTCTATAATTGAAACTTTGTAGCCTTAAGCAGAGGCCAAGGCAGGTCAGGGCTGCAGAAACTTGGCTTCCTCCATCGCAGGGGGCAACTCAAGCCTCCTGCTCTCTCCAGCTCCATGGCTGCCACCATTTTTGTTTGGATTTATTTATCTTCTATAATTGAAACTTTGTAGCCTTAAGCAGAGTCCAAGGCAGGCCAGCGCAGCCGGAAAGCTTGGCTTCCTCCATCGCTGGGGAAACCCAAGCCTCCTGCTCTCTCCGTGGCCGTAGCCATCTTGATTGGGTTTACTTGCATACTTGCTCCTCATTGGCCGGTGGGTGTGGCTTGTGTGTGTAGCGGAGGTATGGTCAATTTGCATATTACTCTTATATTAGATAGTATTAAAGATATCAGGTACCAGGATATTTTTAATATTATTACTTATGACTTTGTATGTATTTTATGTATTCCACAATTGTAAAATGTATCACATTTTTATGGTCAATAACATTTTATTCCCTAGATTATATATCCATTACAAGACAAAGCAGGGAATTTTTAGTATCAGATAAGATAACATCAGGTTTCTGTCTTTGGCCCACTAGACTTTAATTTCTAAAGTGTAAAATGTTTTGCCTTGGCTGGATGCCTCAGTTGGTTGACACATACTCCCATAAACTAAAATTTTGAAGGTTTGATTCCCAGTCAGGGCACTTATGGAAGGCAACCAATTGATGTTTCTCTTTCATACCGATGTTTCTCTCTCTCTAAAAATAATCAATAAAAAATTTTAAAAGCACATATCCTAGGGTGAGGACATTTTTTAAAATGTTACCAATGGATACATATAATAAATAAAATTAAAGATAACTATATTTTCTTTTCTTTTTTTGTTATTCCTCACCTGAGGATATTTTTTCTATTGATTTATTTTATTTTATTTTTTAAAGTATTACAAGTAGTAGTACATATGTCTCTTTTTTCACCCCATTGACCTTTTCCCAGCTTCCCATACCCCGCAGCACCTGTCCTTACCACCACCCCAGTTTCTTGTGTCCATTGGTTATGCTTATATGCATGCATACAAGTCCTTCCGTTGATCTCTTACCCCCACAACACTCCCCAGAATTCCCACTGTAATTTGACGGTCTGTTCCATGTTTCTCTGCTTCTTTATCTGTCTTTTTGTTCATCCTATCTAATAAAAGAGTAATATGCAAATTAACCATCACTCCACTACACCCACAAGCCATGCCCACCAGCCAATCAGGAGCGAGTATGCAAAATAACCCAACCAAGATGGCTACAGCCACGGAGAGATCAGGAGGCTTGGGTTTCTCCAGCAATGGAGGAAGCCAAGCTTTCCGCACACCCTGGCGGGCCCAGGCCTCCACTTAAGGCTACAAAGTTTCAATTATAGAAGATAAGTAAATCCCAACAAAAATGGCAGCAGCCATGGAGCTGGAGAGTTCAGGAGGCTTGGGTTGCCCCTGGTGATGGAGGAAGCCAAGATTCCACAGCCCTGGCCTGCCTTAGCCTCCACCTAAGGCTACAAAGTTTCAATTATAGAAGATAAATAAATCCCAGATACCAAGGCCTTTGCTTGGGTCACCGGGGTGCGTGGCTGGCCTGCAAACCACTACAGGCCCCTCGCTCAGGCCACCCCACGCCCCCAAGGGAACCCCCACCCTGATCCGGGACACCCTCAGGGAAAAACAGCTGGCCCCCACCTGTGCACCAGGCCTCTATCCTATCTAATGAAAGAGTAATATGTAAATTGACCATCACTCCAACACACAAGATAGCTGCCCCTATGTGGTCAAAGTTCCTGCCCCCATGTGGACACAAGATGGACACCTCAAGATGGCCAGCAGGGGAGGGCAGTTGGTAGGGACCAGGCCTCCAATGGAGGGCAGTTAGGGGTGACCAGGCTGGCAGAGGAGGGAAGTTGGGGGTGACAAGGCTTGCAGGGTATGGCAATTGTGGGGGACCCATGCCTGCAGGGGAGAGCAGTTGGTGGGGACCAGACCTACAGGGATTGGGCCTAAACGGGCAGTCAGACATCCCTCGAGGGGTCCCATATTGGAGAGGGTACAGACTGGGCTGAGGGACACTCCCCCTCCATTCACGAATTTTGTGCACCAGGCCTCTAGTCAGGTTATAATGTTCTTTATTGTCCATAAATGATTGAGATCATGTGGTATTTTTCTTTCACTGCCTGGGTTATTACACTTAACATAATGCTCTTCAGTTCCACCCCTGCAGCTGCAAATGGTAAGAATTCCTTCTTTTTTAAAGCAGCATAGTATTCCATTGTGTAGATGTACCATAGTTTTCTAATCCACTCATCTGCTGATAGGCATTTAGGCTTTCCAAATCTTAGCTATTGTAAATTGTGCTGCCATGAACATAGGGGTGCATATATTCTTTCTGATTGGTGTTTCTGTTTTCTTGGGGTATATTCCTAGAAGTGGTATTACTGGGTCAAATGGCAATTCCATTTTTGAATTTTTGAGGAAACTCCATACTGTTTTCCACAATGGGTGCACCAGTCTGCATTCCCACCAGCAGTGAAGGAGGGTTCCTTCTTCTCCACATCCTCTCCAGCACTTGTCATTTGTGGATTTGTTGATGATAGCCATTCTGACAGGTGTGAGGTGGTACCTCATTGTTTTTTTGTTTTACATCTCTCAGATGATTAGTGACTTTGAGCATGTTTTCATGTGTCTCTGGGCTTTTTGCATGTCCTCTTTTTGAGTAAGAGTGTAAGGGAGGGAAGAGAGAGAGAAACATCAATGTGAGAGATACAAATTGATTAGTTGCCACCCTCATGCACCCTGACTGGGGCTGGGCTCAAACCTGCAAACCAGGTAGGTGCCCTTGACCGGAAATTGGTGTGTGGGCCATTTGGTGTGTGGGCCATCACTATAGCCACTAAGCACCACTGGCCAGGGCAAAGATTATACTTTCTTAAGGACTAATCTGAGACATCCCTTTTAGCAACGTAGTAAATGATAGTGATAAGATCAAATATGCAACCTAGTAGCAGAATGAACAAAACATCTGGCTTCTTGGACAGACAATATGCATTTACTTTCAGATATCTTTTCTTCATTAAGGGTCCTATAATGACCCAGAGTTACCTGGCTATTATATCATAAATACATGGTAAGAATGTTAGAAACTTATATCTTCTCAATTCTCCCCATGAAGAATAACAAATTTTTTAAGATTTAAAGTTTACCTATGTTCCTAAGAACTTTAGTATTTATAGAATGAAATGGAAAAATCACACAGATGCATAACACATTGTTTTAACTCTGGTAGTAATATAGATAAAGAACACATATGCCCATCATTTTAATCACTGTAGCTAGTTTTCATTGTTATTGACCAAGTGGTAGAGCTGTTCACATTCCAAAAATTTTCTTTGAAGACCCTCACAAAGGGCTCCCCTTGGCATTAGTCAACAACAGAGTATGCCTGCTTTAATGTGAACACTTGGTCTCAACATCTGTCATTTTCTTTGCAATTCTTGCCCTGAATCCATGCTTTTTCTCTTTGTTTCCAAATGTTTGCTATCTGTATTATGTTACTTTGCTTTCATCCTCGCCTGTGTTTCAGAAACTATTTATTTTAATGTAAATATCTTCAATATTTTTAGTCTTACTGCAATCAATGCTGATTGATACATTCAGACAATACAGACAATTATAAAATTGAATATAAAATGTTTCTGAGTATTTTTTATCAGTTGCAACCACAGGATGAATATATTACATGCTCTCACAAAAGGTTCACTTTATTTTCAATGGCACAAATAGGTTCAAAGTAAAAAGATGGGAAAAATTTTATACAAAGAGTAACTAAAAGAGAGCTGCTGTAGCTATTTTAATATCAAACAAAAGAGATTCTAAGACAATAATTGTTATGAGAAGCAAAGAATGACATTACATAATGATAAAAGTGTGACTATATAAAAATATATTAAATTTTAAACATATATGCACCTAACAAGAGATCCCCAATATATATTAAACCAAACTGACAGACTTGAGGGAAGAAACAGCAAGTTCAACAATAATAGTTAACTATATCACTAGTTCACTTTCAATAGCAGTTAAAAAAATTAGCTAGAAGATCAGACAAAAATTAGGAGACTTGAATGACACTAAAAATCAACTGGAAATGACATCCTATCGAATAAAAGAGTAATATGCAAATTGACCATACATCCGCTACACCCACAAGCCACGCCCACCAGCCAATCAGGAGTGAGTATGTAAATTAACCCAACCATGATAGCTGCAGACACGGAGCAAGCAGGAGACTTGGGTTTCCCTGGCAATGGAGGAAGCCAAGCTTTCCGCCGACCCTGGTCTGCCCTAGCCTCCATTCAAGGCTACAAAATTTCAATTATAGAAGATAAATAAATCCCAGATACCAGGGCTTCCGCTTGGGTCGCTGGGGGGCATGGCCAGCCTGCAAACCACCACAGGCCCCTTGCCCAAGCCACCCCACACCCCAAGGGAACCCCCACCCTGATCCGGGACACTCTTCAGGGCAAACCAGCCGGCCCCCACCCATGCACCAGGCCTCTATCCTATCTAATAAAAGAGTAATATGTAAATTGACCATCACTGCAACACACAAGATGGCTACCCCCATGTGAACACAAGATGGCTGCCACAAGATGGCCAGCAGGGGAGGGACCAGGTCTGCAAGGGAGGGCAGTTGTGGGCAATCAGGCCAGCAGGGGAGGGCAGTTGGGAGGGACCAGACCTGCAAGGGAGGGCAGTTGGTGGTGATCAAGCCTGCAGGGGAGGGCAGTTAGGGGTGACCAGGCTGGCAGAGGAGGGAAGTTGGGGGGAACCAGGCCTGCAGGGGAAGGCAGTTAGGCATCAATCAGCCTGGCAGGGGAGTGGTTATGGGGTGATCAGGCTGGCAGGCAGAAGCTGTTAGGGGCAATCAGGAAGGCAGGTGGGCGAGCAGTTGGGAGCCAGCAGTCCTGGATTGTGAGAGGGATGTCGGACTGCCCTTTTAGGCCCAATCCCAGTAGGATTAGACATCATGCACCAGGCCTCTAGTATCTATATAAAATTTCACCCCAAAATAGTAAATAAACATTCCTTTCAAGTATGCACAGAACACTCTTTAGGAATGACCCTATATTACATCACAAAACTAAACTCAGTAAATTTTTAAAAATTGAAATATTTGAAAGCATATTCTTTAAACTAATGAAATTAAAAATTAATAAAAATGGAATTTAAAAACTCATAAACATGTGGAAATTATGACCTAGCAATTCCACTGCTGAGTTTATATCTGAAGTAAATGAAATCTAAATCTCTATCAGACGTCTGCAATCCCATTTCATTGCAGCATCATTCACAATAGCCAAGATATGGAAACAACCTAAATGTCCTTCAACGGATGAATGGATAAATAAGATGTGGCACATATATGCAATGGAATATCACTAAGTTGTAAAAAAAAGAATGAATTTGAGACAACATATATGAACCTTGATGGCATTGACTCTCTATTCCAATAATTACAGGCTGTTGTTCCTTGTGATTAAGCCCCTATCCCAGTGGTTAGCAAACTCATTAGTCAACAGAGTGGCAAACCACACCTCTCGAGCCGCATGTGGCTCTCAAGCCACAGTTTGCCCTCAAGCCGCAGTGTGCCGACCACTGTGCTAAGTGAATTAAGCCAGGCAGAAAAAGATAAATACTATATAGTATTACTTATATATTTAATTTTAAAAAGAAAAAAAAGAACAAATGGTGGTTGCCAGGAGCTGAGGGGAAGGGAAATGTGTAAATGTAGGTAAGGGTACAATCCTTCAGTTATAAGAAAAATAAGTTCTGATGATCTAATGTACAGAAAGGTGACTGTAGTTAATAATACAGTATTATATACTAGGAAGTGCTGAGAGCAGATCTTAAGTGTTGTCACTGTGTGTGCATGTGCACACATATACACACAAAAGAGTGAACTATATAAGGTGGGATGTTAATTATCTTGATCTTGGTAATTATACGCCAATGTATATGCCTACCAAATGTTATGTATTTTAAATATATGCATTTATATTGTTCAATAATTCTTGAATAAAGTTGTAAAACTAAACACTCTATTCATGTTCTAGGGCTGCTGAAAAAGACATAAAACAATAGACGTTTATTGACTCACAGTTCACCTGAGAGGCTAGAAATCTGAAATCAAGGTCTTAGCTGGCAATAATTTCTATAAAACCAGTAGGGGAATCCTTTCTTGCCTCTTAGTAGTTGGTAGTTTCCAGACAATCTTGTTGTTCTTTAAATTGAAGCTACATAACTCACTGTCACGAGGCATTTTGTCTGTGTGTCTGCCTTCACATGGCTGTCTTTTAATAAGGACAGTGGTCATCTTGGGTTAGGGGGCCACCTTACTCCTCTATGACTTCATTTGAATTTCACTAATTACCTCGGTAACAACCCTATTTCAAAATAAGGTCACATCCTGCAATAGTGGGTATTAAGATTTCAACATATCTTTTTTGGGAGACATTATTCATCCTACAGTATGTTCCTGAGTATTGAAAGGGTCAAAGAAGAAATCACAGGAGAAATTAGAAACAACAATAATTAATATAGATAAAAATCCCTTATGAATACTGATACAAAAATCCTTGAAACAATGCCATACTAAATTCTATAGCATATTAAGAGGATTAGACACTATGACCTTCTGGGATTTGTCCCAATTTATGAGTTTAATTCAACATATGAAAAAAAATTCAATGTAATATACCATATTAATAGAATAAAATAAAAAAGCAATCAGTTCAATAGATTCAGAAAAGTATTTGACACACCATTTCATGACAAAAACATTAAACATAAAAGGAATGGAAGGGAATTTCCTCACTCTGATACTTAAGAATAAAAAATTAAAAATGTTCCCCTGAGATCAGGAATTACACATGATATCTGTACTATTCAGCATTGTACTGAAAGTTCTAACCAGGGTAATTAAGCACTAAAAAAGTAAAGGCATCCAAATGGAAAAAAAGAAGTTAAACTATCTCTATTCACAAATGATACGATCTTATTTGTAGAAATTCTAAATAACAGCCACATGCACACAAATTTTAAGCTAATAAATTAGTTCAATAAAGTTGCAGGACATAAGATCAAAAAAAACAAAAATAAGCTGTATTTCTATGAATTAGCACTATACAATCTAATAATGAAATTAAGAAATCAATTTCATCTAAAATGCATAAACATGAGTACAATACTTAGAAATAAATTTAATCAAAGAAATGCAACATCTGTACATTGAAACTACCAAGCATTAGTTAAAAAAAATAAAAAATAATGAATTCAAAGACAGACCATGTTTATAGACTGAAATCCTCAAAATTTTGATGGAAATAGAAATCAAATTGTTCTACAGAGCCAATGTAATCTCTACCAAAATTCCAACTTCCCTTTTGCAGAAATAGACAATCTTATCATGAAATACAAATGCAAATGAAAGGGACCCCAGATAGTCAACCCAATCTTTGAAATGAAGAACAAAGTTAGATGAATTACAAATCTTGATTTCAAAATTTACTGCAAAGCTGCAGTAATCAAAACAGTATCAGCAGATGAATGGATTAAAAAGCTGTGGGACATTTATACTTTGGAATACTATGCAGCTATAAAAATGTGGGATGTTTTCTCCTTTGGGACAGCATGGATGGACCTGGAAAATATTATGCTAAGTGAAATAATCCAATCAGAGAAAGACAAATATCACATGATCTCATTTACTTGTGGAATCTAATGAACAAAATGAATTGACCAACAAAATAAGGCCCGGAGCATGGAGTCATGGAATAGACTGACATCCCTCATTGTGGGGTTGGAGGGACAAGAAGAGCTAAACCAAAGAACTTATATACTTATATGCATAGCCCATGGACATGGGCAATAGGGTTGTGAAGACCTAGGGAGGGGATATAAGAGCTTGGAGGAGGGGGTAAAGGAGGGGAAATGGGAGATATCTGTAATACTATCAACAATAAAAATATATTTAACAAACAGTATGGTGCTGGTATTATGATAGACATATAGATCAATTAATTGGAATTCAGCATCTAAATAAATCTATGGTCAATTGATTTTCAAGAAGGTTGCCAAGATCATTCAATGAACAAAGAATAATCATTTAAAAAACTGGTGCTGGAACAACTGGATATCTACACACAAAATAATGAAACTGAATGCCTACCTCATATCAGATAATAAAATTAACTCATGCCTGGCCAGTGTGGTTCAGTGGTTAAGCATTGACCTAGGAACCAAGAAGTCACTATGTTGTACACCAGAAACTATTATTATATATTTTATTTCAACTATAACTTAAAAATAAATTAAAAAATAATATTTTAAAAGTGGGTGAAATATAGTTATTTTTAAATATTCAAAACTGGTATAATCCATTGTCAGCAGATGTACATGCAAAAGAAAGTTAGTTAGGCTGAAGATTAATGATACCAGATGCAAACTTTGATGTACAGAGAGAATTTAACAATACCTAACATGTTAAATACATAGATAACTATTAAAGGATATTTTTGCTTTTATTTCCCCCCCCCTCTTAATTTCTTCAATAGTAAACCATTCAAAGCATTGATATCTTATTGTGAGATTTCACTTAAATACTGTATATTTAAGTGAAAATGTTTGAGAGCAATAACAAAAGAGAATGGGGTTCAAATAGAAGTGTATTTTTGTAAGTTCCTTTATTTTATGTGAAGTAGTCCAATATTAACTCTAAGTAGAATGTGACAGAATGGTAACCCTACTATAACCACTAAAAAAAAAATAATATGGACAGGTATCACTGAAATGCCAACAGATTAAATAAAACAATACTAAATAATGTTAAGTTAGCATAAAACAATTCAGAAAATTAAGAGCAGAGGATAAAACTTACATGGGAAAAATAGAAATCAATAGCAGAATATCAGTCTTATTCTCAGTCATAAATAATCACATTAATATAATGTATTGAACATTTTCATTTAAGTTCAAAGAATATCAGGTTGCAATTAAAACAACAACAGCAAATGCCCAATTACAGGGTTTAAAAGAGCACTTAAAATATAACCAAGCAAAAGGTAAGAAAGATAAAGCTGACATGGCTGCTCTTTAATATTAGAAAAAGAAGATCTGGGTCCCAGCCGGTATGTCTCAGTGGTTGAGCATTGACCCATGAATGAAAAATTCACCAGTTCAATTCCCAGTCAGGGCATATGCCTGGGTTGTGGGCTCGATTCCCAGTAGGAGACATTGAG
Source organism: Eptesicus fuscus (assembly GCF_027574615.1). Lineage (NCBI taxonomy): Eukaryota > Metazoa > Chordata > Mammalia > Chiroptera > Vespertilionidae > Eptesicus > Eptesicus fuscus. The sequence goes on from NC_072477.1 coordinate 81,990,896, forward strand.
GAGGCAGCCAATGAATGTTTCTCTCTCATCAGTAATTCTATCTCTTTACCCCTTTCCCTTCCTCCCCCCCCCCCCCCCCAAATCAATTTAAAAAAAGAAAACGTTGATTTGGGGAATGGAGAAGAAGGCAGGTGGAAGTTACACTTACCATATCCCAGTACTAAACTGGAATTATAGTTGAAATATAGAACAATCAACCTGAATAACCAGTTGAAGACTAGCTGAAGAGAAATCTTACAACCAAGGATTTACAGAAGACAACGCATTGAGATTAGTAGGAAGGGCTGAAACATATAAAGGACTAGTCCAGTTCCCACAAGCAGCAGCTGAGAATCCAGGGGATATTTCAGCTGCAAAGGTCCCCCCTGAGGAGTGAGGGGTCTCAATCCCATGCTGGGCTCCCCAGCTTAGAGCAATAAAGCCAGGAAGAGGAGCCCATATAACATTTGGCTGTGAAAAACAGAGAAGATTCCGTCTGCCAGGGAGAGATGGGAGTCTGCTAAAAACCAAGGTGCCCTCTTAAAGGGCCAATGCACAAAATAGTGTTTGTAGTGACTCACCCTGAGCTCCAGGAGAGGGAGGGTGGCTCAGAGCAGACTAGAGTCATGCAAGGGGAGATTGGGTTGTGCGGCTCCAGAAAGAAAGCTGAAGGGACAACTATCAGGGTCGCTATATTGAGTCCCTCTCCCAAACCACCATAGAGGTCACCTTTCTTGGCTCAAGCACTCCTCTCCCTAGGACATCAATCCTGGGGGAATGCAATAGCCCCAATTTCCCAACTCCCTGTTGCCCCACCCTGCTGAGCTCATACCCTGCAGATTAGTTAGCTGACTGGTCCAATGGGGTAGAGTCCAGGTGGATTCTATGGGTGTCAGAAACTGAGTTATGGGGCTCCGGGGTAGGAGCCATTCCCCACTCTTCCTATGAGCCTGACCTGTACCCTCTATGGGAGCTCTAACCCCACCCACCATACTCCCCATCCTGCTGCACTCAGGCTACGGATGAGGTCTGGGCAGAATTCAAGGCAGATTGAGTTGTGTGACTCTAGGGCAAGGGTCATTTTTATCTTGCATGCTCAATTTTACAGAATCCTCCATGCATCTGGAAAAATCTTGGTCTTTTTGGACCTGATGAACAATGTTGGCCTCACCCTGATTAATCAATCCATGAGACCTTACCACACCACAAACGGCTGAGGACACCTGCACAAGTAGCTGCAGACCGTGGTATTGACACCACATTTGAATCTATATAAATCTGATGAATACTACATGCCCCTTCCTGATGACTCACTGAGAGTGCCCCTCAAGCAACTCATGTACTACCAGAGGCTCTTTCAGTAACTGAGCTTAACAGGAAGCTAATAGGTAAGGGCAGATCTTGGGAAGTCTTGGGCCTTTTGCTGACCTGTCCTGAACATGTTGCTGGTGGAAACTGGCCTTGATGCACAGCTTGGCCCTGTACCATTTACACCCAGGCCCAGGAAAGACAGCCACAAACTGTGTATCACTTTGTAGCTCCAAAGAGGTAGCCCAGGGCCTTTCACTGGCAGCACCTGACATGGACCAGCACTAGATTCCCTCCCAAGAGGCACCAAGAACAATACAAACAGTGGTGCAGACCACATAAGAACATGATCTAATTACATTCGTAAGTGTAACACACAAAGGGAGATCTCAGCAAACACCAGATGCTGTTGTGGTGAATTCAGCTTTATGGAGCCATCGGCCACACAGCAGCTCATATAATGTGCTTGGGGTCAATCCTCATAGGCAGACAGAGAGACAGAGAGAGGGATATACCCACCCACCAACTGGCCAATAGCAATAGAGATCCAACCACAGCAGGATGGCTAGCAAAACCCACATAAGGGACATTCAGAGCACCTACCTCAGGCAATTAGGGAGACTTAGCCTCTCAGCCCCACAAGATACCTACTAAATTAAACCACCTTACCAAGTCATAGAAGATATACCTAATACAAGGAAACAGAAAGGCAGGCAAAATGGGGAATGAAAGAAACATGCCCCAAATAAAAGAACAGGAGAAATTGCTAGGAAAAGAACAAAGTGAAACAGAGGAAAGCAAACTACCTAGACAAAGAGTTCAAAACATGGTTATAAGGATGCTCAAGAAACTTAGTTAGAACTTCAACAGCATTAAAAAGGGCATAGAAACCATAAAAAGGAATCAGTCAGAAATGAAGAATACAATATCAGAAGCAAAGAATATACTAGAAAGAATCAACAGAAGATTAAAGAAACAGAGCTCCTAATAAGAGATGTAGAAGACAAGATAGCTGGAAACACCCAATCAGAGCAGCAAAAGGAAAAAAGAATTTAAAAAAAAAAATGAGTATAGTCCAAGGGACTGTTGGGACAATAGACAATATGAAGCATAATGATATTGTCATTATAGGGGCACAAGAAGGACTAGAGAGAAACCAAATAATTGAGAACCTATTTGAAGAAAGGGTGTGAAACTTTCCTAACCTGGTAAACAAAAAAGGACACACAGGTTCAAGAAGCACAGAGAGCCCCAAACAAAATGAACCCAAAGGCTATCAGCTGATTACTCAACAGAAACATTTTAGGCCAGAAGGAACTGGCATGAAATATTCAAAGTGATGAAAAGAAAGGACCAACAACCATGACTACTCTATCCAGCAAGGCTATAAGTCAAAATTGAAGGTGAAATAAAGAGCTTCACAGACAAGAAAAAGCTAAAAGAAATCATTACCGCCAAACCTGAATTACAACAAATGTTAAAGGGTCTTCTTTAAAAAGAGGAAGAAAAATTAAAAAGAGAGGAATATGGTCATAAAAAATAAAATGGCAATGAATACATACTAGCAATAATCACCTTAAGTGGATTAAATTCTCCAGTCAAAAGATACAGGGTGGCTGAGTAGATAAGAAAACAAAACCCATGCATATGCTATCTACAAGAGAACCACACAGAACAAAAGATAGACACAGAATGAAAGTAAAGGGATGAAAAAGGACATATCACCATGTAAATGGAAATGAATTAAAAAAAAAAAAAACTGGGGTAGCAGTACTTACATTAAAAAAATAGACTTCAAAAAAAAGCTATAATCTATATATATAAAAGCCTAAGTGACTGGCCAACTGACCGACCAGCCAACCGGCTGGTAGTTATGATGTGCACTGACCATCAGTGGGCAGACACTCAACGCAGGAGTGGAAACCACAAGCATGGAAACATGGAACATGGACTATGAATCTCAGAGGGAAGGGGGGAGGTAAAGGGGCAGGAAGAGATTAACCGAAGATCTTATATGCATACTAGAGGCCAAGTGCATGGATTCATGCACTGGTGGGGTTCCTTAGCCTGGCCTGCACCCTCTTGCAATCTGGTACCCCTCGTGGGATGTCAGAGAGCTGGTTTTGGCATGATCCCCACAGACCAGGATGCTAGTGAGGTCCCTTGGCCTGATCTGCAGGGATTGGGCCAAAACCGGCCTGGTGCACAGATTCATGCACCGGTGGGGTCCCTCAGCCAAGCCTGCGGGGATTGGGCTGAAACCAGCTCTCCGACATCCCCCAAAGGGTCTCCGATTGTGAGAAGGTGAAGGACAGGCTGAGGGACCCCACCGGTGCACGGATTGCACCAGACCTCTAGTAATAAATAAGGAAGCACATCACATAATGACAAAGGGATCAATCTATCAAGAGGAAATAAACCCTTTAAACATTTATACACCTAACATAGGAGCACTTAAATATATAAAGCAAATATTAATGAGCATAAAAGGAGAGATTGACAGTAATACAGTCATATTAGAGGATTTTAATACCCCATTGACATCAATGGATAGATCTTCTAGACCAAAATTCAACAAGGAAACAATAGCCTTAAATGACACACTAACCAAGATAAATTTGATTGATATTTTCAAAGCATTTTATCCCAAAGCAGCAGAATATATAAAATGTATATTACTACCCAAACCAATCTATAACTTAAGTGCAATTTCTATTAAAATACCAAAAATTTATTTCGCAGTACTAGAATAAATAATCCAAAAACTTATATAGAACCACAAAAGACACCAAGTAGACAGCAATCTTGAGAAAAAAGAAAAAAGTTGGGGGTATCATACTACCTGATATCAAGTTATACTACAAAGTCATAGTAATAAAAAAAGCATGGTACTGGCATAAAAACAGACATATAGGTGAATGGCACAGAATAGAGAGCCCAGAAAAAAACCTACACTTTTATGGTCAATTAATATTTGTCAAAGAGGCAAAAACATACAATGAGATAAAGACAGTCTTTTCAATAAACAGTGTTGGAGAGATACATGCAAAAACAAAACAAAAAATCTAGAGTACTTTCTTTCACCATAAAACAAACAAACAAACAAAAAACTCAAATGAATTTTAGACTTAAATGTAAGACTCCAAGCCATAAATCTCCAAAGATAAAATATAGGCAGTAAAATCTTGGACAGTTCTTGTAACAATATTTTTCTCATATATCTTCTCAGGCAAGGAAAGCTAAGAAAATATAAACAAATGGGACAATATCAAACTAAAACATTTGCACAACAAAAGAAACCATCAACAAAATGAAAAGATAACACATTGAATGGAAAAATATATTCACCAATAATACATCTCATAAAAGATTAATATTCAAAATTTATAATGAACTCATACAACACCAAAAAAACAATAACACCAATCACATTTAAAAATGGTCAAAGGACATGAATAGATACATCCCCAAAGAGGACATACAGCAATAAACATATGAAAAGATGCTCAATGTCACTAATCATCAGAGAAATGCAAATTAAAACCATAATAAAACCTCACACCTGTCAAAATGCATTATCATCAATAAAACAGCAAACAACAGTGGCTGCAAGAATGTGGTGAAAAGGAAACCCTCCTGCACTGTTGGTGGGAATACAGATGGGTGCAGCCACTATGAAAAACACGACTACCTTTATGACCCAGCGATTGACCCCATTCCCAGCTCCAGCTGGTACTGTGCAAGACCATTTGTGACAAATTTTTCTGAAGCTAAAATTTCCAGAATATACTGTGCCACTGCCAATTCCTACCCCAACCCCCATATCCTATTGTTTTCTGTGATTTACTGTTTATGATTGGCATAGAAGATAACTAGCAGACTATAAAAGTAATCCTCATAAAGCAGTAAGAAAGAGGGGAGGGGGGCAAACAATACAATCCAAAAAGAAAAGGACAGAGTATCAACAGGCAGTCACAAAAAAATGAAAGACAGATGCCATTTTCAGTAGAAATTGACAACAAAATAATTTTAAACATGGCATTACTGCTTTCAGAAGGCCAAAAGTTGAAAAAAGAATCATAAAATCTATTTTGATAAATACATAGATAAATAGATACTCTCATCCATTTCTGGTATAAAGTTAGATTGATAAGCAGCTTATTTTCCCTACAGAAATATTAATGTGTGTGAACAAATGCTAGATTTAGGCACTATAACTTTGTAATTTAAAAAATCAGAAATTGCCCTAACCGGTTTGCTCAGTGGGTAGAGCGTCAGCCTGTGGTCTGAAGGGTCCCAGGTTTGATTCAGGTCAAGGGCATATGCCTGGTTGTGGGCTGGATCCCCAATAAGGGGCATGCAGGAGGCAGCCAATCAATGATTCTCTCTTGTCGTTGATGTTTCTATCTCACTCTCTCCATTCCTCTCTGAAATCAACAACAACAAAAAACATTTAAAAAAATCAGAAACACCTTAAAATCTTTATGTAAACAAGGAAGTTGTTAAAACCATGCTACATTAATATTATAGACTACTATGCAGAAGTTGTTTCCCCCCCCCATTGGCAAAAAGCCAATGGATATATTTATGTTATTAACAAAACAACAAACTGAAAAAGACACCAAGCAATACATACTATATGCTTTTTAAGACAACAAAGAATGGTTGTATATATCTATGTATAAAAATACAAAACATATTTTTAGATTTGTATATGTGCATATACTCATATATATGTAAATGCATAGTAAAATGATTCACAATAACAAACCAAATTTGTAACAGGGATTACCTCAGGGAGGAGAGTGCAAATGAATCATTTTCCTGTACCAGCATACTGTGAATTCAAAAATGAAAATATATTTTGTCTATTACCAATGCAATTAAAAATAATTGCCGGGCAGAGAGGGCTATGCTAATCAGACTGCTTCAGAAATTGGCTCCTGAGCGGCATAGGTGCAGTTACCCAATGGTTTGGTGAAAAAAAGATACTGAGTCAGAGTGTAGGAAGTAGTGGAGGATTCTGATGTCTATCTTTCTCAGGTGGTCTGAACATGCTTTTCTCAATCTGGCTTCACCTACATTTAATCTATTTTATATTTCTCCCATATTTTAGCCTTAGGTAAACTGTCAGTCTTAGGTTTTGGAATATTGATCTCTTTTCTCTTCTTATGTGTTCTAATGGGAAGCTGGGGAAGCCAGCATCAGGAGTTGCAAGACAGATATCACATTAAATTACAAGTAGAATAAAATATTTATAAGCTGCATTTGAATTTGCTGAAATATTCCCCTTGGGAATTTTTCCTGAGAGCCTCCTTTGATGCTAGACAAGTACAAAAATATTAAACAAGACCCAAATTACTGTACACCACGAATCAGTGTAAAGTCTGTTATAAGTCAAAAGTGGTGGTGGGAGTGGGAGAGCCGGCTTGTGGGAAAAACTGAGCAGGCCCTCCAGGATCAGTGCCTCACTGCTGCCCCTAAAGACTGAGAGCACCTCAAGCCAAGAGCAACTTGTCATGAAGCAAGTGGGCTTCCTCCTGAAAGAAACAGATTTATAGAAGCTGCTAAAGCAGGAAGAACTCTATTGAGTCCCATACAAAACACTTTTTTTTTTTCAGATTTTAAAGGAACTGTCCTTTAGATCTCAAAAAGAAAGAAAGTTTAGTTAGACTTTGTAGACCTTATTTTCCATTCTATATGTGATCATTCAGAGGAGAGCTACCAGATATGGAAAATTGTTACTACTCTTTAAATTTTAATGTTAATTATATTGGCCCTATATAAATTTTAATCTCCTTCACCGTCCCTGAAGGACCAACTTGAAAACTAACCTCCAGATGTGCCATGACTCTGAAATCTCTCGGATCAACATAATGACCAGCAGAGCTCTATTATTTTCTTTGTTCCTTTACTCCACACTCTGCTTAGCTTTTCTTTTCCTAGCAAATGCTTAACCAAGTCCCTCAGCAATGGGCTCAGTTCCTAAAAGAGCTACAGCTCAACATAAACTAGGAAATCTTCAGTTTGCATCAGATCGCACTAGTATCCAGTGGAATATCGCTGCGTGCATTTAAGACAGAGTAAGGAAATGCTTAATGTGAAGTGGTTTCATTATAACAAGCTGCTGAATTATTTATACCAATAAAAATTTATCTGCTGGAGTCTCCTGAAAAAAATTATCCTCTTGGTAGATAGAATTGTTGTCTGCAGTGAAATAAGGATGCACAGCACTGCCATCCAACAAGCACCACAGGAACATTTAAATTATTCTCCTATCTCTCATTGTCTCTTTGTGTTTGGTAAAGGGAATTAAGGAAATTAATGCCTACTTGGGCTGAAAGTAATGACCACACAGCAGTATCCTTATCTCTAAAAGATTTGCATCTTAAGTGCTTTTAAGAAATAGTAAAAATTTCAAGTCTTATAGTATCATACCTGCTAGTATATATAGTTTAAAATAACCATGACAAAGAATGGGGAGGCTCACCATGAGGAAACAGGCCATGTAATTTCTTATATATATCAAATAGAATAATATAAAAAGAAGAATTGAGATTACCATTAAATTAAGAATACATTCTTAGAGTGTTGAGGTTTAAAAAAGAGATAAGTTATAATTTTATTTTAGATGTATTGATTCCTTCCTTTAGACTCGTGCAAAATTATCTATAGAACTATTAGTTAGGAAACAGGAAGGTGAAGAATGGATTAATCTCCAAAAGAAGCAGTTGTAATTGGGGACATGAGCCCTCACCAGGGCTACCCACAGAGCTCAGCACAGAGGGCAGGCAAAGTGCCCATCTCCCAGTGTGATTTGACAGCATATTTACAGCTGCAGCCTGGGGGTCCAGCTTCTAACTAGCACAAATCTAGGTGCTGACTGTGATTCTTCTCAGAGCCCCTAAGTGTAGATAGACAAATTTCTTGCTCCAATAAAAAAACAGGTTTGACTCTGAAAATGGCAGCTAGCAGGACAGCAGTGAGGGTAAGAGTGTGAGGGAGGGAGCAAAAGGGGAGTGTGTGGAAATGTGGTGTGTGTGTGTGTGTGAGTGTGAGTGAGAGAGAGAGAGAGAGAGAGAGAGAGAGAGAGAGAGAGAGAGAGAGAGAGAGAGAGAGAGAGTTGGTTCCTACAGGAGTCTCGGGGGGCCCTCAGACGGGCTTTCTTAGATGGGGAGCCTCTGCTACCACTGCAAGCACTCCCAGGGTGGCCTGCGCTGGCAAAGAAACCACACCATCTTGAAAGAGAGAGCTTCTATGACTAGGAGCCCAGCCTCACCACCACCCAGACTGGCCTCAGACAACACCCCAGACCCTACAGCCACTCCGGCCAAAGACCTGCTACCTTGTCTGCAGATCCAAAGCAATCTATAGATTCAATGCACTCCCCATTAAAATACCAATGACATATTTCACAGACCTAGAACAAACTCTCCAAAAATTCATCTGGAATAAAAAAAGACCCCAAATAGCCACAGCAATCCTGAGAAAGAAGAACAAAGTTGGAGAGATCACAATATCAGATATAAAGCTTTATTACAAAGCCACTGTTCTCAGAACTGCCTGGTACTGGCACAAGAACAGACATATAGACCAATGGAACAGAACAGAGAACCCAGAAATCTACCCAAGCCACTATGCTCAGTTAATATTTGACAAAGGAGGCAACAGCATATAATGGAGTCAAGACAAGTCTCTTCAATAAATGGTGTTGGGAAAATTGGACAGATACATGCAAAAACATGAAACTAGACCACCAACTTACACCATACACAAAAATAAACTCAAAATGGATAAAGGACTCAAATGTAAGATGGGAAACCATAAAAATCTTAGAAGAATCCATAGGCAGCAAAATAGCAGGCATATGTTGCAGCAATATCTTTACCAATACAGCTCCTAGGGCAGTGGTCGGCAAATTCATTAGTCAACAGAGCCAAATATCAATAGTACAACAATTGAAATTTCTTTTGAGAGCCAAATTTTTTATAGTTAAACTTCTTCTAATGCCACTTCTTCAAAATAGACTCGCCCAGGCTGTGGTATTTTGTGGAAGAGCCACACTCAAGGGGCCAAAGAGCCGCATGTGGCTTGCAAGCCGCAGTTTGCCGACCAATGTCCTAGGGAAATGGAATCTAAGGTGAAAATAAACAAATGGGACTACATCAAAATAAAAAGTTTCTGCACAGCAAAATAAATCATCAACAAAACAACAAGAAAGCTCACTGCATGGGAGAACATATTTGCCAATGTTATCTCTGATAAGGGCCTAATCTCCAAAATGTATAGGGAACTCATAAATCTTAACAAAAGGAAGATAAGCAATCCAATTTAAAAAAAAAAATGGGCAAAGGACCTAAATAGACACTTTTTGAATGAAGGCCAAAAGACATATGAAAACATGCTCAATGTCACTAATCATCTGAGAGATGCAAATCAAAATGACAATGAGGTACCATCTCACACCTGTCAGAATGGCTATCATCAACGAATCAACAAACGACAAGTGCTGGAAAGGATGTGGAGAAAAAGGAACCCTCATGCACTGCTGGTGGAATGCAGACTGGTGCAGCCACTGTGGGAAACAGGATGGAGTTTCCTCAAAAAGTTAAAAATGGAACTCCCATTTGACCCAGTAATCCCACTTCTAGGAATCTATCCCAAGAACTCAGAAACACCAATTAGAAAGGACATATGCACCCCTATGTTCATAGCAGCACAATTCACCATAGCTAAGATTTGGAAACAGCCTAAGTGCCCATCAGCCGATGAGTGGATTAAAAAACAGTGGTACATCTACATAATGGAGGACTATGTTGCAATAAAAAAAGAAAGAACTCTTACCATTTGCAACAGCATGGATGGACCTGGAGAGCATTATGTTAAGCAAAATAAGCCAGTCAGAGAAATATAAATATCACATGATCTCACCCATTTGTGGATTATAATGAACAACATAAACTGATGAAGAAAAGTAGATCCAGAGACAGAGAAGCGTTGATCAGACCTTCAAACCTCAGAGGGAAGGCAGGGGAGGGTGGGGTGGGGTGGTAAGAAATCAACCAAAGGACTTGTATGCATGCATATAAGGATAACAAATGTACACAGACACTAGGGGGGTATGAGGGCATGTGCTGGGCGTAGGGGTAGCAGGGGAGAGGTCAATGGGGGAAAAAGAAGACATATGTAATACACTATGTTATACTTTAAACAATAAAAAATACAAAAGAGTTTCCCAGTTTCCTCCTAGAAGAAACATGTCCACACATTTAGATACCCGGCATTTATGACTGCTACTCAAGGGATGAGTCCAAAAATCATCAACAGGGATTACATTGACAAATCCTACAGGACCGTAGAAAATAAAGCAGTTTCTACATGATGGCAGAGGCACCATCACATGGCTATACACACAAGCCCAGCACACAAAATATCTGAACAGAACAATTACTAATAAAAAGATTGAATCAGTTATCTAAAGCCTCCCAAAAAAGAAAAGTCTGGGACAAGGTAACTTAATTAGTGAATTCTGCCAAGCATTTAAAAATAATTAATATCAATCCTTCTCAAAGTCTTCCAGGAAATATAAGAGAAAGGAACACCTCCCAATTTTTTTTTACAAGGTCAGCCTAACACTGATACCAAAGCCTAATAAGGACATGAGAAGAAAGAGAACGATAGGTCAGTATCCCTGATGAACATATCTGTAAAAACTAGCAACAAAATACTGGCAAACAAAATTCACCAGGACACTGAAAGGATTATACACCATAATCAAGTGGCATGTATGCCCAGGATGCAAGGATGATTCAACACATGCTATTCAATAAATAAGGTACATCACATTAAAAAAAAAAAAGATAAAAATCATTGGATTATCTCAATAGATGCAGAAAAAGCACTTGACAAAAATACACCTTTAGGATTAAAAAATGCTTAACAAATGAGGAATAGAAGAAATTATCTCAACCTAATAAAGAACTCTTAAAACTCATTGATAAGAAAATGAAAAACCTAATTTTAAAGAGGAAAAAAAAGATCTATCCAGATAAGTCACCAAGAAAAAGATATACAAATAGCATATAGACATATGAAAAATAATTACTATCATAGGTCATCAGGGTATTGCAAATTAAAACAATGAGTTATCACCACACACCTATTAGAATACCAAAATTGAGAACAGTGACAGCACCAAATGCTGGCAAGAATGTGGTGCAAGAGGGGCTCTCCTTCATTGCTGGTTTTTAAAAACTATTTATAGCATAGTGTTACCATGTAAACCACCAATTGAACTCCTCTGTATTTATCCCAATGAGTTCAAAATTTATGTCCACACAAAAACCTATGCACAGAGGTTCACAGCAACATGCTAATATATAAAAACCCAGGGTCCATAACGTACAAAACGACCAAAGGCTAAACCAACCAGAAGTCAGTCCTGTAGTCAGTGCTGGCGACCCAGCACTGACTGCTGATGGGGCTGTGGATCAGGCCCGGAGAGAGGCCTGGAGAGAGAAGCAGGGTCTAATCCGTAGCTTCTGTGGCAGCTGTTGATCAGCCCTTGCCTCTCTCTTTCTCTCCAGGCCTGGCCAGCAGCTGCACCTCCCTTTCTTTCCAGGCCTCCACTGGGGCTGCTGATCAGCTCCGCCTCTCTGATCAGGCCCAGAGATAGGCCCAGAGATGCTGACTGGTATAGAAACTGACCAGTCAGAACCTAATCTGGGTGAACTGCAAAGGCAGAACCTAAGGTGCAGGCTGAGGAGGGGTTTTAAGGGCAACAGCTGTTTGGTGTAAGGTGTAAGAAAGTGGTTCAATTTTTTAATGAACAGTTTGGCAGTACAGTGCATATGGCTGGCTATCAGTCCAGATATAGGAATTATGTATTTTTATCTGCCAAGAGCATCTCCTCCTGCTGAAAAAGGCTTTTTCCGCCCATTTAAGCAATCCTATCTTATATAATCTATCTATATTAATAAAAGGGTAATATGCTAATTAGAATAGGTTGACCGGCCATCTTTTGGATGTCTGTCTTCCTTCTGGACAAAGCCATGTGGTGGGGACTGAGGCTGAGGCAGTTATGGGTGATCAGGCCGGCAGGGGAGGGCAGTTGGGGGCAACCAGGCAGGCAGGGGAGGGCCATTGGGGGCAAGATCAGGCCAGCAGGGGAGGGCAGTTGGGGGTGAGATCAGGCCAGAAGGGGAGGACAGTTAGGGGTGATCAGGCAGGCAGAGGCAGTTAGGGGCGATCAGGCCGGCAGGGGAGAGCATTTGGGGTTGAGATCAGGCCAGCAGGGGAGGGCAGTTGGGGGCAACCAGGCTGGCAGAGAAGGGTAGCTGGGGGCGAGATCAGGCCGGCAGGGGAGGGGCAATCAGGCAAGCAGGCAGAGGCAGTTAGGGGCGGTCAGGCAGGCAGGCAGAGAGGTTAGGGGCGATCAGGCAGGCAGGCAGAGGCAGTTAGGGGTGATCAGGCAGGCAGGTGAGCAGTTAGGAGCAAGCTGTCCCAGATTGTGAGATGGATGTCCGACTGCCGGTTTAGGCCCAATCCCACAGGGGTCCCCGATTGGAAAGGGTGCAGGCTGGGCTGAGGGAAACCCCCCATGCATGAATTTCATGCACTGAGCCACTAGTCTATTTATATAAAACCCTAATATGCAAATAGACCGAACAGTGGAACAACCGAACAACCAAACATTCGCTATGACATGCACTGACCACCAGGGGGCATGCGTGGAACATGGTGGGCATTGGCAGCAGGAGGCAGAGAACGGAACATGGCAGGCTTCAGCTGCAGTGGGATGGTGGAGCAGGTGAGTGGGTGCACCAGACCAAGGCAGGGTGCCGGTCACTGTCATCAGGGCAAGCCTCTGGTGGTTACTGAAAATTCTTTGCTCCCACATGCAGCGGTCTCACCAGACACTTGCACCTGCTGCCAGCGCCGGCCTCGCTCACACCACTGCCGGAGCCAGAGCCACCACTCGCACCCGCTGCTGGCTCCCAGCACCAGCCGATTGCTTGGCACTGTCAGCAAGTGCGAGTGGCAGCTGCCAGACCTGATTGTCCCTCAGGTCTGGCAGCTGCTTCTCCACCTCCCCCTGCTCCTTAGGGGAGATCAGGGCAGCAGCCGCTGCTCATACCTGCAGCTGGCGCAGGCCCCAATCATTCCACACTGTCAGGGCATGGGAGCTGCTGCTGTGGAAGCGGGGCTGCTGGGCGACAGGGGACTGGGGGCCATGGCGGGAGGGGCCGGGTGGGGGCATGGATGATGGGCCGAATCCTACCCCTGTGCCCACCACAGCCTCGTGGCCCACAGTTTCTTTCAAGGTGCACGAATTCATGCACTGGGCACCTAGTTATTTATAATTAACAAAATTTGGAAGCAACAAGATGCCCTTCAGTAGGTGAATATATAAATCAACTGTAGTATATTCAGACAATGGAATATTATTCAGCACTATAAAGAAATTTGCTATGGCTCATGAAAAGACATGGAGGAAACTCAAATGCATATTACTAAGTGAAAAAAGTCAATCTGCAAAGGCTACACATACTGTACAACTCCAACTATATGACATTATGAAAAAGGGAAACTATACAGAGCAGTTGTTAGGGATTAGGAGAGGACATAGGGATGAATAAGAAGAGCACAGAGGATTTGGGGGCAATGAAACTAGTCTGTATGGTATAATGGAGCATATATGTCATTATACACATGTCAAAACCCATAGGAAGTACACCACCAAGAGTGAACCCTAACGCAAACTATGAACTTTGACTGAAAATAATGTGTAGGCTCATCGAAAATAAAAAATGTGTAGTTTGAGGCAGCATGTTGACAGTGAGGGTGGCTGTGCAGGTGTGGGGACAGGTGAGTATGTGGGAGCTCTTTGCACTTCCTACTCAATTTTGCTGTGAACTTAAAACTGTTCTAAAAAACACACCATTTATTACCAAATTAGTAATTAATAGTACCATACTTTAAGATAAATCATTCAAATTTGTTTTCTTCTCCTTTCATCTTAGATACCTTTTAGAAAAGAATAGCTTTTATTTTTCATATATATGCATTAAAGCAGTAATTTAGTTCTAATTGAGTTAGGATATGTTTAATAGGCAAACAACTCCTGACTTTGAGACTTATAGCCCCTAAAGACAAATGTGTGGGTAGGACGAGCTAAGAGTGACTATTTGGTATTACAAAGTTAGAATTCAGATTCTTTAGAAGTTAGCCATGGCTATTGATCCCTTCAGAATATTTATTTCATTTTTTTCCCCAACCGCCAGTCCTGGTGCTGGTAAACTGGTTCTTGGAGAGAGAAGGGAAATTCCTGGTTTCTAACATTTGCCAATTTTCATGATGTACATACTTCCACCATGACCTATGTCAAGGAACCAATGCTTTACAGGGATCACAAAATTCTCCCTCCTAGACTTATGGCAGGCTGTGTATCACCCAATGCCTTCATTTAATCTGTCTTCTCTTTATATAAGTCTCTGTATTTAAAGTTAGAGAAACTTGTCCATTGTTCTTAAAGTTGATTTCAAAACTAAGGAGATTCAAATATTCAGAAATAATTGAAACAGTTTGTAGGACCCTCTTACCTGGCCAAAGTAATGGAATTTAAAGTATGCAACTTATAAGTTAAGAAAGGCATCATTGTAAACAGCAGTTTCTAGTTGACTGTCAAACATAATGCTCTCTACTCTCACAGGCACTTCTGCAATCTTTATAACACTTTAACATATTTTGTTCCTAATCACACTTTTCAGGACAGTGAAAATAAGTCTTTAAAGGACAGGAAAAATAACACGCTTTTAAGGAGCAAAATCACAGGGCAGACAAGCAGCTACCATTTCCCCCTGCTGTGATGCACCAGATGAATGAGATTTCTATGTGGCTTATTTTCACGTTCATGTCAGGGACATCTAGCATTTAACTACATCCACCTTCCAAATAACAATAAGCAGAAGTGAAAATATCAAATGATTATCTTGAATCTACCATAATTTGTAGTGAAAGTCACTTGCAAATTCCAAAACAGTATTAGAAAGTATTGGTGTGACACAACTCATAATAGATTTCCATCATCTAATTTCTTTTAAAATAGCTCTTTAAAGCAGACATAGTTATTATTCCCATATGACTGATAAAAAAAATAGCATTGATAACACAAAAATAGCAAAGATATCACAACACTAAGTGAATTTGGGTGTGTTTTTTGGTTTTTTTGCCCAAGGTCATATGGCCAATGAATAATAGAATAAAAATTCATTCGTTCATTCAACAAAAATGTATTGAGTGCTAACATCACTGGAGATAAAAAGGGTTCTGTTCTGTTCAGATTACACTTTTCTGAAGGACAAAGAATATTAATTCATGATCACAACATAGTAATAAATGTTGTGGTACAAGTATGCATAGAATACTCTTGGAGCACATAAGTGAGCACCTAAATAACACTGGATAAGAGAAGGAAGTAAAACATAGCTAGAACATAAAGAACTACTAAAAGTTAGGTAGATAAATAAAAATGTTGGGAAGAATATGCCCAGAGTTAACAACACATGGAAAACCGGTGAAAAAATATGGCTGATTTGAATAACTTCACTAAGTTCAGTGTGGCAGGATGAAAGAATGCGTAAATCTGAATAGTAAGAAATAAAGCTAGAGAGGTAGGCAGAAGCTAATAATATGCATAACTTCATCTTTTACGTTTTGCTCAATATACCTCACTTGAAATATATACACTCCAATAGTACCTGCATCTCATTATGGCAATGACTCTAAATTGACAATGCATATGAAAGGAAGAAATATCAGACACTGTAGAGCTTCTGATTCTTAATATTCTTTCAGAAAGCTAAACAGAGCATATTGATGGATTCTGATTAGAAAAATTATGTATTCAAATATGAAATTTAGAAAGGGCATTTCAACCACAGCATGAGAATAGATCACAATAGATCAGAAAGTGGAGAGATTGTTCAGAAGACATTTGCAACAATTCAAATGAGAAGTACTGATAGTTTCAACTAAGGCTGTTATAATCCTATATAATAAAGAGGTAATATGCAAATTGACCCTCATGCCCTCATGTCACAAGATAGCCTCCCCCACATGGTCACAAGAAGGCTGCCACAAGATGGCTGCCCCCACATTGTCACAAGATGGCCAGAAGAGGAGGGCAGTTGGGGGCAACCAGGCCTGCAGGGGAGGGCAGTTGGGGGTGACCAGGCCTGCAGGGGAGGGCAGTTGGGAGTGATCGGGTCAGTAGGGGAACAGTTAGGTGTCAATCAGGCCGGCAGGGGAGTGATTAGGGGGTGATCAGGCTGGCAGGCAGAAGCGGTTAGGGGCAATCAGGCAGGCAGGCAAGCAAGTGGTTAGGGAACAGCAGTCCTGGATTGTGAGAGGGGTGTCCAACTACTGGTTTAGGCCTGAATTTCATGCATCGGGCCTCTAGTAACAATGTAACAGAGAATTTGGATATTAATCTGTACATGTTGATAGTTGATAGGATATAGGGATTCAACAATATAGAATAGAAATAGATCCATATTTCTGGTTTATTTCTATAACAGCACAGTTTTTAACATTTTGAGGGTCGTGGACTTACTTAAACATCTGAGTAACACCTGTTCTATGGCTAAAAGATATTTCTACTATTTCATGAGTTTGATTAATATATCCAAAGACACCAGACTAAATATCACTACATTGGATTAATCTATTGAGATATGAATACAGTAAGAGAAATACTTTGGAGAGGCAAGATGATAGTACAATCATTCTAAACACATAAATGTGCTTATAGAACATCCTAAAAGAGATATTAAGAGCCTGGGTCATATTACTTTGAAAGAGAAGTCATTGGTGAAGATACAGTTTTAAATTTCTCAACTAAAGGCACTGTAGAATGAACAGAACAGTAAAAAATAAGATGAGCCCTTTAACCATAATTATGTAAGGAATGATCAAAGGATAGAGGGAAAGATTGAGAAAAAAACAACAACACAGGAGAGTTGGGAATCAGAGGCAAGGGATTTCAACTACCACTGTTGGACTCTGGAGATTAAACTCAATATTAAATGTGGGTTTATCCAATTTCAGTATTACTTATAGGCCTCTCTAAAATTTTGATCCAATAGAGGTATTTTGGTATTGTTTAATGCACTGGGTGTTACTTTATATGACACTATATTTATATATGTATGCTTCCTACACTTTTAAGTAATAAATAATTTATATTTGATGTGTGAACACAAGGGTGTAGCCTCTTAATCCTACAACTGCCCTACTTTATATGTGAATATAATGAAGATAATGTTCAAAGCTAGATATGGCTCAAGACTGGGGAATCTCCTTACCTTATCATAGAGGAGAAAGATAAGTTTTCTTCACTATATTTACTGAGACTCAGTTGTAAATTACTTTGTGTTTTTCTTCATTTTCTGTATTTTAAAATGATATCAAAACTGTTCAAAGTTATAAAAAGACATTTTTATACATCTCTTATCTCCCAATTTAGTGTTAAATATATTTTAAGATAAATACTTTCTAAAAATAAGATAATTATTAGACATAAACCTTGAAAATTATTTTAAAAAGTCATAGTATTCCTTGAAAATTGAATTCAATATCTCAAAATCCCTGGAGTGATTTCTTTTCTGATTAACATTACTCATTACTTCAGGGAATATTCTCAGTGAAATTTAAAATGTTGTACATTTTATTCCCTAGGCTACATCATATAATAAGCCCCTTTTTTCAACTCAATAATTACTTCCATGGGCACATCTTTTTGTTGCATGTTTGCATTACTTTTTCAGTAAGAAAAAGCCCTTATAGAAATACTGAATTTGTTTCATGAATTTAGAACCATTCATTTTTAAGTTCCTTATAATATTTCCCACTGTTCTTTGATCATTAGAGAAGCTCATACTTTCTTTACATGAATGAATACAATGCTAACAACTTGTGGGGATTCATAATACAATGCTAATAACTATTTTGTAAACAGCTTAAAATGACTTTGCACCACCTCAATATTTTAAGGATGATTGCAAATGAAGAAAGGTAGATATTAAGAGACATTTGTATTTTCTCAAGAGAGAGACCTATTAAATCATGTAATTTTTCTAGGTATATAGAGAAATATTGTGATCTAAAAAGTTAGAAAATAAACATTGAAGTAATAAACTTTAACCAACTCACAATGTGTGGTCAGTCATTTCATATTTTAAAACCCTATATTTTGAAAACAAAAAGGGAGTGGGGGAGAGAGCAAAAGAGAGGGTACAGGCGAGGAGAGGGAAAGAAGAATGGAGGGAAGGGCACAGCAGAGCAAAGAGGAAGGAAAGGAGGAGGGAGAGCAGCAACAGGGAAGGAAGAAAAGAAAAGAAATTAAGAGAAGCCAAAATGAATATAATATGACTAAACAATCTCAATTAAAAGGTAAGCTATTGGTAAAGTAACCAATTTAATGTATGAGCACCACACAGTGTTCTGTACAATTCAAGCTCTTGTAACTTAACTAGATAACTCTGGAAAAATAGAAGTGCCATATGGTTAACCAAAATCTAATTCCTCATAAATGTGTCCATAGTAAAGAAGAATCTATTTCAAAATAAATTACAAACATTTTCAACATTGCAGAATAAGCTAAACTCATTTTGGCATTTAACTCAATTAGAAATAATATATCATTGATTATGTATGTGCAGTTAATTCATTTGAATGTCTAGCATTCACAACTGATTAAATTGGAGTATGCATTCTGAATATTAAACACATTAGATAATATTTCTAGATTTTACTTCTGTAAAATGAGCTCAGTTTCATTTAAAAGCAGATAACAATTAAAATGAAGTTTTAAGATAATGTATCACAGCCCACTCAAAAATTGGTTCTTACAAGCAGTCTCCTGATAATTTCTTTAAATCTCAATTCTACAGTAATATCATAAAATACATTAGACAAAAATTCAGGAGGGGAATAAAAATGCAATGTGGATGGTAAAATGCAATAATCCCAGCCCAGTAAAGAATTAAATTTGATGAAATTGCAAACCTTTTCCCTCCTTTCTTACATTTGTTCCAACTAAGCTGCCTTGAGATTGACAGCTAAAAATAATAAAAGTTCAATTATTTTGATGAGTGCTGCATACTATGATTGGTGTCTGAAACCAAATTCCAGAAAATAAATTTGGTCCATTTTCCACAATGCTTACTCTCTCCAAATTTATATGATTCATCTCTGTAGAATTATCATACAGTGAGATGAAGGAAAAAGGAGAACTTATAATGTAACATAAAAGACAAAGGCAATTAAGTTAGATGATTTGAGCTAAAATAAAAGTGTAAGACATATTAGCTTTCTGAATAAAAGTATGCTTTTTTAGATTATTGGGTTCTGATTTATTCCATTCAAAAATATCAATAACAATGCTCATCCACTCTGCTGCTTTTCAGAGTTGTTAATTCACAATTATATTAAATAAAGTGAATAAAAATTATTTTTAAAATAGCCTTCAGTAAAATTTGGCCAAAAGTTATGGTAATATAAATATAATAAAGACAAGAAGATGGTAATGTCAAATGAAAAGTAGGAAAAGGGAAATTGAGATTTCTGGAACTCAAATTCTTTAATGTTGGCAATTAAAGAAAGCAATATTCTCTATAACAATTAGCAATAAAATGTCTTTATTATATAAACATATAGTGATCCCTTCTAGACCAGAAATCATATCCTATTATTTTCATGGACATTTGAATTGCCTGTGATAGTTGATTTAAATGTGTCCTATCACTTTCACTGAATACACCAAAAAAACTCTTACCTAATTTATCACTCTTTGTCAAGTGTCCCTACAAATGCATAAAATACAAAAGCCACTCTCAGACTTTATCATAAGTGCTGTACTCATAGATTTCTCATTCTAGACTACGTTTCTTGGGGTCAGAGACTTGTACTCTCTGGATCCTAGAAATTATGTGACAAATAGTAAGAATTTATTAAGTAATCCAAATTATGTTGGTCAAATACATTGGTTAAATGAGAGTATATTGTCTGATTAAGCAAACAAAAATACAGAATGTCCAATTAAATTTGAATTTCAGATAGTCAACACAAATTCAGGACATACATATATGAAAAATGTATTCATTGTTATCTGAAATTAAAATTTGACTAGGTGTTCTATTTTTGATCTGGCAATCCTAAATGAGACAGAAAGAATATCAGATGGCTTCAAGGCAACTGAATTCCAATAATGGCATCAAGAACTTATTTAAATTCAACTCTACGTTACAAATAATACACATAGGAGCAACAAAATCTTGTAAGTTAAAAAATAAATTTACTGCTCAAAGAACACTTTCTAGTAAGCTAATGTACCAGTAAAAAACAACAAAGATATAGCCCTTCAACTTAGGATATCAATGTGCCATTGTTGTAGATGATTGTTTAGCAAATATTCAAATATCCATTTCTTTGAATTTGGACTTGAGCAATACACTCATTTTGGTGGATGCCATCTGTGTGCAAGTGACAGTGTGGTGACTTCAAGCCTAGTCCTCAACAAGTTGAGTATGCTTTTACTCATCCTTCTGAGAGAGTCCAACCTGTGCTGTGAAAAGGATATACTCCAGGTAGCTGTTGCCTCTTTAGCCAACACTCTATAGTGAAACATATAGAGTAAAATCCAGTGGCCTACAGCTTGAGGCAGAGTCATTCCAGCTGACCAGTAGAACTGTGATTAAGGAATAAGTGTATAATGTTGAATGTCACTAAAGTTTTGTTGATGTTTGTCATGAAGATTCATGGCAACAATAAGCAATTGATCCAGCCATAGTTTTTACAAAAACACACTTCCTTTTTCAGTCACAGGAAAACATGGAGAGTTGGTACCTTCAGCACAATCAAAGGGTATGTTTAAAGCAGTTTTCCCTTTTTCAGAGTAGGGAGAGGGGAATTCAGGTCTTTGACCATTCATTACACTACATATCAAATAAGCTCACTTTCAAGTGTATCTCTGTGACATGTTGGTAAGACTGTAATTGTTTTCATCCTAAACCTAATATGAATTATTTTTTTAAAAGCACTTTGTGTATTGGATCAGAGAATTCAAAAAAGTGATACCTTTATCTTTTACGCTATAAAATCTTATTGGCAGGAAAAGAATCCTAGGATTCATTTTTTCCTACACAAAATCATGAGCCAATTCTGTCTCAGAGAATTCATTCATATTTCCAGGAGAGACAATACAGGATGGGGCAAAAGTAGGTTTAAGTTGTAATGCAACTAAATAATACAATAATTAATAAGTAATCCTACCTAATAAAATAGTAATATGCAAATTGACCACATCTTCGCTACGCCCAAGCCATGCCCATCAGCCAAAGCCACGCCCACCAACCAATCAGTGTGAATATGCAAATTACCCAACAAAGATGGCGGTTAATTTGCATACGCTGAGGGAGGGAGGAGTGAAGACAACTTAGAAGGAAGAGGGAGGAAAAGCGGAAAGCAAGGTGACTGCCAGAGGGAAAGCCCGGGCGGGGCGGAGCGGGGCGGGCGGCAGCGGCGCACGGGTGCAGGCGTGGCAGCCGAAACGGCCGCAACAGCAACAGCAGTGGCAGTGGCAGCACACGCGGCCGCAGCGGCCGCTTGCAGGATTCTTCCTGCAAATGGGCTACTAGTAGTAGAATAAACTCTGTGCTTTATGTACTCACAACTGTAAAACTACCTTTGCTCCACCCTGTATTATTCCTTGGAGGAACTTCTCCTAGGAAATATATTTTCTTCAATTTTCTTGCTAAGTATTTGAAGCTATATAAATGCTATGAAATCACCCAGAAACTATTATGCACATAGATGTATATTTGCTAGAAATTCAAAAGATATAAAAGCTACACTTGTTCAGGCATTTTACAGAGCTCCAACTGAGTGCAAAGCAGCACATTGTGAATCATGTCATGTTATATAAGATGTAGAAATCATCTCCCCCAAAAATGTAGACTAATAAATGAAAGCAATGAACTCTTGCTTTTTAAAGAAAATATAGTGAGATCTAGTAAATGGAATATATAGATTTTTCTATCTATACATTGAGTTTATCCTTTTGTACTGAGATTTTTGTAATATATGATGGCTTAGTCTATCAGGGGGTTTCCAGTAATATTATGAACTGAATGTTTGCATCCCCACAAAATTCATATTTTGAAGCCCTAACCCACAATGTGGTAATAATGGGAGGTGGGGCCTTTGGGAGGTAATTAGGTTTAGATGAGGTCATGAGGGTACAACCCCCATGAAGAGATTAGTACTCATAAGAAGCGAAAGAAACACCAGAGCTTTCTCCCTGTGTCATGTGAGGATACAGTAAGAAGGCAAATATCTGCAAGCCAGAAGAGGATCCTCACAAAGAACTGAATCTAAGGGCACCTTGATCTTGGACTTCTCATCTTCCAGAACTGGGAAAAATTAATGTCTGTTGGTTTAGCCATCCAGTCTGTGGTATCTTGTCATAGCAGCCTGAGCTAAGACAGGTAATTACAAACAAAAATGGTTATTGAACAAAAATATAGACTTGCCTGTTGTATTATGTATTGGCTATTATTCTCTAGAGACTATATTATTTCATATCTGCATCCTTGTTACCAAAGATATTGCATAACAGATAAAAATGGCTGGATGAGAACATGTGGACTAAATATTCAATGACAACTTCCTGGGACCAATCCTGACTTAAAAATACAGATATGTATTTCAGATATTTTAGCTACACATTCTAAAAATTAGTGTCAAATGTTGGCCTAATCCCAACTTTGAATCCAAATCTCAATAATTTGCTATCTATTTTTGGTTTAATTGGCAACATTATTTGCTATTCAAAGACCACTACCACTTTTGGCAGCCACCTTATTACCTAGTCTAGTGTTGTTAATAGTTCTAATTATAATCCAGATTTTATACCTGGACACCTGTTCCCAAGGACTAAACGTTGAAACAGAGCTCCTAAGATTTTCTTGCCAGTTTCTCTCTAAGGGATGGAAATCTTGTCTCTGACCACTGATGCGGTATTTGGAGCCACCCTCACTACAGCCAGGATTTTCAGGTGAAGAGGGCCTTTTTAGCCTGGTTTTTAATAACAATTGTTCTTGGGATCACCCATGGTCACATTATGTACTTATATTATTAAATACATGCCTAACTGATCCTGCTGCTGCCATTTCAATTTGAATAACAAATGTGCTTGTAAAAGAGAATTGTCTTTCTGTATCTAGTAAATATAGTGATTTCCATGCACAGATCCCTCATGTTTGCCTGTCCAATTAAACTATTTCTCCATCCAATTTCTGATTATTATGCTCACATTTAAACAACTTTAAATTATTTATTGATCAGCATACATAAATCTTGGTAATAAGATATCTAGGGCAGCTTTCATTACAAATAGGTTTATTATATGTAAGTGAATTTATGTTCATTTGTCCCAACTTTCAAATAATGTATTAAATATATTGAATTTCTTTTTTTTAAATATATTTCTTTATTGATTTCAGAGAGGAAGGAAGAGGTAGAGAGAGATAGAAACATCAATGATGAGAGACAATCATTGATTGGCTGCCTCCTGCACGCCCCCCCACTGGGGATCAAGCCCGCAACCCAGGCGTGTGCCCTTGGCCAGAATCGAACCTGAGACACTTCAGTCCACAGGCCGACGCTCTATCCACTGAGCCAAACTGGCGAGGGCTATATTGAATTTCTTTATAGATGTTTTATTTTTGTCATTTGGAGGAGTGGCCTTTTAGGGAAAGAATCACAGGTTTACCCATCTAGTCATTTCTGAAACAGAAAGATTAGGTTTTTATATCATTAAAGGTAAATTGTACACTGATAGTAAATGTTCTGACATGTCCCACCATTTTCTTGATTCATTTGTCCCTCAAACATGATTGAATTTTGTTTTTCTCTTCCTTTCTGACACTAATCAATATTCTCTCTGAAAACAATTTTATTTATTTTATTTATTATTATTTTTAATATATTTTATTGATTTTTTTACAGAGAGGAAGGAGAGGGACAGAGAGATAGAAACATCGATGAGAGAGAAACATCGACCAGCTGCCTCCTGCACACCCCCTACTGGGGATGTGCCCGCAACCAATGTACATGCCCTTGACTGGAATCGAACCCGGGACCCTTCAGTCCGCAGGCAGACACTCTATCCACTGAGCCAAACCGGTTTCGGCTCTGAAAACAATTTTAAAACTCCCTATTCAGTCTTTCAATACTTTCCCTAATATCTACCTTATTTCCTAATAATTACTTTTAGCATTTGAGTAAAATACATGTTGGGGCAAAAGTACTTTTATATTTGTTCATATGGAAAATAATACAATAATCCTAATATATAAAACCTAGGATCCATAACGTCCAAAATGACCAAAGGCTCCACCAACCGAAAGTCAGTCCTATAGTCAGTGCGGGGTTGCCATGGCGACCCCGCACTGACTGCCACCACTTTGGGTGGCAACCCAGCACTGACTGCTGAGAGGGCTGCAGAGAGGCCCAGAGAGAGGCCCGGAGAGAGGCCTGGAGAGAGAAGCAGGGTGTGATCCGTAGCCTTCGTGGCAGCTGTTGATCAGCACTTGCCTCTCTCTTTCTCTCCAGGCCTGGCCAGCAGCCACGCCTCTCTTTCTCTCCGAGCCTCTGAGGGGGCTGCTGATCAGCTCTGCCTTTCTAATAAGGCCCAGAGATAGGCCTGGAGATGCTGACTGACATAGAAACCAACCAATCAGAACCAAATCTGGATGCACCGGGCCACTAGTTAATAAATAATAATCCTAATATATAAAAACCCTGGGTCATAACAACCAGTAACAACCAAGGCTCAACCAACCGGAAGTCAGTCCTGCAGTCAGCGCTGGGTTGCCATGACTGCTTCTGTTGCAGTTGCGGTGCCCCAGCACTGACTGCTGTGGGGGCTGAGAATCAGGGCCAGAGAGAGGCCTGAAGAGAGAAGCAGGGACTGATCCATTGCCTCTGACGCAGCTTTTGATCAGCACTTGCCTCTCTCTTTCTCTCCCAGTCAGGCCAACAGCTGTGCCTCCATTTCTCTCCAGGCCTCCACCAGGGCTGCTGATCAGTCCCACCTTTCTGATCAGGCCCCATTGATAGGCCCAGAGACACTGACTGGCATAGGAACCGACTAATCAGAACCCAATGTAGGTGCTGTGAAGAACCAATGGCTGCCTAGGAGGTGGAGCTACTGATGCTGACTGCCATAGACACTGACCAATCAGACTAAATGTGGGTGCTGTGGGGAGCCAATGGCTGCCTAGGAGGTAGAACTAAATTGGCCAGCAGAGGAGGGCAGTTGGGGACAAGATCAGGCCTGCAGGGGCAGGCAGTTGGGGGCAAGATCAGGCCAGCAGGGAAGGGCAGTTGGGGGCGAGATCAGGCCAGCAGGGAAGGGCAGTTGGGGTGAGATCAGGCTGGCAGGGGAGGGCAGTTGGGGGCAACCAGGCCAGCAGGGGAGGGCAGTTAGGGGCAATCAGGCAGTCAGGAAAAGGCAGTTAGGGGCAACCAGGCTGGCAGGGGAGGGCAGTTAGGGGTGATCAGACAGGCAGGCAGGTGAGCAGTTAGGAGCCAGTGGTCCCAAATTTTGAGAGGGATGTCTGACTGCCGGTTTAGGCCCGATCCCTAAACTGGCAGTCAGACATTCTCCAAGGGGTCCTCAATTGGAGAGGGTGCAGGCTGGGCTGAGGGAATCCCCCTCTGTGCACAAATTTCATGCACTGGGCCTCTAATATAAGAATAAACTCTCTTTTGTGTACTCATAGCTGTATGCCTACTTTTTTCTATCATTAGGCAATTTCTAATTAAGTCAGAACTACATTTTACTTTGCCTTCACAGACAAAGCAACTTTTTCAAACTTCCTATTAATAGTTTCCCACAGACCCTAGTGCTAGTACATGCTTACATATGTTACTCATCTTATCAAACACCATGACAAAACATGTTTATTACCAATTAAGATCATTAAGATGGTTAACAAAACTCCTACCTCAATTTTTTTTTTTTTGGTTAATCCTCACCCAAGGATATATTTCCATTAATTTTTAGAGAGAGTGAAAGGGAGAGGGAGAGACAGAGAGAAACATTGATGGGAGAGAGACAATAATTGGTTGCCTCCTGCACACATCCCGACCAGGGCCAGGGAAGATGCAACCGAAGTACATGCCTTTGACTAGCATCAAACCCAAGACCCTTCAGTCCTTGCGCTGATGCTCTATCCACTGAGCCAAACCATCTGGTGTCAACCTCATTATTTTCTATCTTAAGCCCTTGTGTGCTTACATTTGTTACCTGTCTTTTCCACCAGAAGATAAGTTTTATTATGGCAATGACCTTGCCTGTCTTGTTCCATTTTATTCTTGGCATATGGATACATTCTTATTATGCAGTAGATGTTAAGTAAATATTAGTTAAATGGACCAGTGAATTTGACAATAATGAGATAGCACTGCCCTCTTACAATTCATCATATCCTGTGGGTACAAACGACACATTTTTAAAGCACACATTATCAAGTAGTCATTTATGAATATGTGAAATTCATGTGGGGATAGAATTTTGATCAAGTGGTTTCAAATGAAGTATATAATTCTTCTAAAAGCAATAGTCCAAGCCTTGACCTTCACTTTACTCAGTAAAATACCAGTAGTTCTCACATAATAGGTACTCAAAAAAGACTTATTTTTATGATGGATGGTAAGTAATCATAAGATTGTAAATAATATTTCATTAAACTGACTCTTACATTTGTTACAAATCATGTTTGGAGAAAAGTAGAGTAGCCACTGTTATAAATCCAATGCAACTCAAGGATAAAGGAGTCAAGGAAAACTTTCTATTTTATCTTAAAAATAAGTGTAGCACAATTACTTGCAACAGTGAACAAATACTAATATGCTGATAGTTTTGACCTTCCTATTTGGGAGTAAAACTTTGGAGGCCTAACATTTAAGTAAACACATATAGTTAAAACAGTAAATCTGCTCATGAAAAGAAAACTACAAGGCATGATAGGCAGTCAAGAAATTGGTATTTCCGGAAAAAGAACACACACATGCATATTATTTGTGCTTGTCAGAAAGACTATTTTAACAGTTCATGTATAATTGCAATAATAATAGGTGACTGGAGATCTTTCAGATGCCAGTATAATTTTATGATAAAAGTATGCTCTGATTACCATTCTTGGACTTAACTGAGATGCTTTACTATAGCACTGATAATTAACACATTTTTGTGCCCTCAACTGAATATCAGATGTGAATGATATCCCGTAACTGAAATCTCTCCTGCAGAAAGTGTTATTATTTGGTTACATGAGATAGTTTTCTATCAGAAAAATAAAACAAGAAAACTTCATTATTTGATGCCCAATGCAAGTAGATTAAATTAGATATTCTTAGCACTACCATAGGTATTCCAAAATTGATTTTTGAAATACTTTGGGAAGAATGCACTCATTTTTGTAAAGCTCTTGGTGATATCTAGTAAGTTTGTTTTTTGTTTCAAATGCTTCAGATGACAGTCATATGAAATAAATCCTAAAAATTCCATCAATCCCTATAACTCTAGCCAAATTGTATAAAATGTTTCAGGTTTTGTCTATACAGAAATTGAGGTAGCTAATTATAAAAGACTCAATTGCAGTAATATTGCTAAGATAGAAACATATTTTTAAAACTAGAGGCCTGATTCACGAAATTCATGCAAGAGTTGGCCTTCCTTCCCCCGGCTGCCAGCACTGACTTCCCTCTGGCACCCAGGATCTGGGCTTCCCTCGCAGCCCCTGCTTCATCCAGAAGGTCATCCAGAAGGATGTCCAGAAGGATGTCAGGTCTAATTAGCATATTATGCTTTTATTATTATAATAGAGGCCCGGTGCACAAAATTCGTGCCCTGGGGGGAGGTGTCCCTCAGCCCAGCCTGCACCCTCTCCAATCTGGGACTCCTCAGGGGGTGTCCAACTAGGATTGGGCCTAAACCAGCAGTCAGACATCCCTCTCACAATCCGGGACTGCTGGCTCCAACCACTCGCCTGCCTGCCAGCCTGATCACCCCCTAACCACTTCCCCTGCCAGCCTGATTGACGCTTAACTTCTCCCCTGCCAGCCCGATTGTCTCCAACTGCCCTCCCCTGCTAGCCCAGTCACCCCTACTGCCCTCCCCTGCAGGCCTGGTTCCCCCCAACTGCCATCCCCTGCTGGCCTCCCCTGCTGGCCTGATTACCCACAACTACCTTCCCCTGTTGGCCATCTTGTGGTGGCCAACTTTGACCACATGGGGGTGGCTATCTTGTGTGAGGGCCTGAGGGTCAATTTGCATATTACCTCTTTATTATATAGGACTAGTAGATCATTCCATTCTTTGATAGGCCATTTTGAATTTGATGTTTTGATAATGACTAAAAATCAGCAATGATATTCAAATTTTATTCTAACAGATCTTAAAAGATATCTAAACAAGAACAAGAAAATTTTACCAAATTTTTAATAACCTGGATCCATATATAGAGGTGATTTCACTGGATAAAACTGTGAAATGTACTTGAAGAGAATTCTGTATCTTTGTGCTTATTAATTTGACCACATCTCTGCTATGGGCTTCTTTGCTTTTCAGACCTCCCCTCAAACACTTCAATTTCTATGACATATCTGGAAACCTCTAGGGGAAGATGTGATTTGTTTCTCAGCATTTATTGATGCAGTACATTAAGTTAATCAAAAAAGGAAGGAGAAAAGAAGGGAGGTGGGGAGAAAAACATGGAGAGATGAGAGAGGGGGAAGGAGGGAGAGGAAAGGGGGAGGGAAAGGGAGAGAAGTTGCCATTGGCCCTATTATTCATGAGTCCCTAACAACAAACTGAATAAAGAAATTTTGAGGTTTCATATATTTCAATATAGGTATTTGTTCTCATTGATGATAAATCTCCTCTTCAAAAATAATCTAGGATGTTTGTAAAAATAACCATATGATAAAGTAGAACAACATCTTTAATAACATGCTGCAAATTGGCTTCCATGTGCAGTGCTGAATAAATTCCACAAAGACTGGAACATTTCATTAATACAATACAGGCCTGATGTTTCTGTAATCCATTTAACATGTTTACAAACAAGTTTGGAAAACAAGCTGAGTCAGAGGGGTGTTTATCATGTGAAATAAAATGCTTGTTCCTTTAACTAAGAACATTTCCTTTAGACTAAGTTCTAAAATTCAAGTTTAGTGTTATGCTAAGTTAATAATTGAGACATTATAATAAGTGAAGCCATCAAAATAGGTAAGATCAATTTATGCAAAGAAATTATTATCCACAGAGCTTTATTGCTTGAGGAGTTTTAATCTACTACCTCCTACAGCAGAATTCAGTGGGATAAGATCTATAGAATTATTTCCCAGGCAATCAAAATATAAGTAAATGAATCAATTCTCTAGAACCCACTTATAGAAATTTTATCCTTTGCAGTTGAAAGTTCCAACCAAACCATCTGTCAGGATAAGTAGGATAAGGTTTTAATTACTTACAGCAATGCAATTATACCATTAATGTTCAGCTAAAATTGAACCCATTCAATTTAATTAGCAATGCAGCTGTGAGTGGAAAGAGACTGTTCTTTCAAATAGCCAACACAAGGGGTTATAAAAGCTCTCTCTCTCTCTCTCTCTCTCTCTCTCTCTCTCTCTCTCTCTCTCTCTCTCTCTCTCTCTCTCTCTCTCTCTCTCTCTCTCTCTCTCTCTCTCTCCTCTTTCCCTCAATAGCCAGGACTTTGTTCTGGTATAATCCCTTATTCTGCTGTACTACTCTTTGAGTGAGTATATGTGTGTGTGTGTGTGTGTGTGTGTATGTGTGTGTGTGTGTGTGTAAATAAAGACAGTGATTGTAGATATATATCTATATACCCTTTCTGAAGGAGTGTGTGTCTGTTTAGATATAGAGGTTGTATATGTATAACAGGTAGCATATATAAATATTTACCACATAATTCCATATGCACACACACACCTTCAGAAAAGCAAATCTTCACCTATTTGTGGCCATAATTTTATATCTGCCCCACATATGACATGGAAAAGAAATTAATTCAATCCACAGAGGAACAACCTTTCTTTCAATTAAAATTAATGTTTTAGTAAATACATTCTCATTACAGTAACTACACTAGTCATAGGCTAAGGGGAGAAGAAAAATAAGCATAAAATATAGCTAATCATTTGAAGGTGCCAACAATCTACTTGGGAAAATGAGATAATATGTATATAGACTAGTGAAATAAAAATACAAGAAACACATTATAAGATACAAAATAATTAAATTAAAAAAAAACAATATGTATTCTAACATTTTGAAGAAGAAAATAATGTAGGCTTGAGAAGAATAAATTTTAGACTTTTTCTGAATTTCAGAAAAATTGTTTTAATGGTAACTGAACAGTGTGGTGGACACTTTGTAGTATATACAAAGGCCGAATTATTATGTTGTATACCTGAAATTAAAATAATGTTATATACCAATTTTACCTCAATAAAAAATTAAAAATGTTTTTAGATGTTGATAAGCACATAAATGAGGAAAAAAGAACACTCCAGGTTGAATCAGTGTTTTGTGGATGGCCTGAAGACATCGTGAGGAAGGTGAGTTCAAAGGGAAATCAATCGGTAGCCAGGGCTTCCCAGAAAGAAGGCTCATGCTGGGAAGTAAAGGCGGGTACCATGGATTAGAGAGCTGAGACAGCATTCTGAGCAGAGCCATCATAAAGTCTGCTTCTTGCAAGAAGCTTTTACAAAATAACAACATTCTTAAACGTGCATCAACTAAATCTTCTTCTCTGGTCTTGCTAACATTTATGTGTTCTAAATGGAAATATTTTTTAAATGTTAACATTATGAACATAAGGAAGGGTTAACAGGGTCAGATCTGTGAGGTTTCTCCTATCACACATCTCATAGTTGCTATAGCAATGTTTTCACAAGCAGAGCCATAACAAGAGAAAAACTGGCATGTTTGGGAAACTGACGAGAATTGTTCCAACTTGAGACTGAAATAAATGAAGCAGCATGCACTCTGTATCTGGTATGTCTGAGTTCAAATTCTATTAATATGTATTTTGTCAACTTAGTTCATTAAGACCTCCACATTCTATCATCATCTATAAAACAAGGAATATAAGGTTGAAAGAATTGAATAATATCATTGACAAAGCCCTTAGAGTGGTGGCTGACACAAAATTATTATACTTCAGCCATTATTATAAAAATAAATTTCACAAATAACACTTGACTAATAAGTAAATTCCCAATTTATTCTAATAACCAAATAATTAGAATATTTTTCCAACTGTGCACACGTCATGCTTAATGATAATCATCCTCAGGATCTAATTCTATGAAGAACTATGTCAATTATACCTTAAGTCCCACCACTAAGTCCTATATAATAAATTAGATTAAGTTTTGAAAGAATAGAACCTAAATTTTTAATCCCATAAGTATACACTTCCTGGGGTGGGGGGGACCTAACTCCTTCATGCACACTTTATGAAATCAAGTGCCTTTTCAGGCCACACACTTATAATAAGTAAGTGAAGCAGAAGCAATAAAAGCAATAAGGAAGGTCAAGGGCTGTGACCAAGTGAAGCAAACGCTTCTAACAAAAGGGGCTTTGGCAACACAACGATGTAGCTAGGCTGAATTTTGCTATCAGAGCATCAGTGTGCAAACCCATTAGTGCAAAACTTTATCTCAAGAAGGAAGAACTTCCCTAGTGTTTCGTTCATTATCCATTGTTGCAGGAAACAGGTTATCTAAATTTATATCACATGATCTCACTCATTTATGGAATATAATGAACATCATAAACTGATGAACAAAAGCAATGTTGTATCAAGAAAAAAATAGTTTTCTTCCCTAACATTTATTTCCTTTGCTTTAGGAAAATAAATCATGGGGAAAAGCTCTTTTAGAAGTTCATCTTTGCAAATCTGACCATGATAAAGAAGGAATGTCCCAACAAATCCTGAAACTTTTATTTCTATATTATTCACCCACCAGAGATACTGAATATGTAAATGCAAAAATAAAGATTTCAGAAACATTCTTTGCTGAACTTCGCCAGTCATCAATCCATGATGAAATACACCATCTAGATAAATCCCACTAGAAACGACCTCATTAAAATATTGCATTTACAAACAATTGCATGAACTTTGAGTCAATAAACTGATGACTAAAATATGCTAGAATATCTTGTTGTTATAGAAAAAGAGTGAAAGCAATCCAAAAGTTCATTAATAAGGGACTAATTGAGTATACTAGGAAACATCCAAGTGATAGAGATGTTTTATTTTGCTTTGTTTTTGAAGCTGTAGAAAAGAAATAAGAAACATCTCCGGTAATTGTTACGTAGATCATTTAGGATATGTAAGTGAAAAACACCACGTTGGAAGAAAATGTGTTTAGTGAGTGAAAGTAAGCTATCATTTACTTAAGAAAGAGTAGAGTTATAAAAAAACATTTTTTAAAAAGGTTACCTATGAAGATGGGAACAAATAGGTACAGGTGTAGGGAGATAGATATGTAAAATGAGACTTCTTTATAATTTTAACTTATAATGCGGATTTAAATTTGGGACCTACAAATGTCCACAGATTTTATTTTCATATACATGAAATAAATATACACAAATACATAGGTTTATGCATAAAATACATTAACATTAAATAAAAATAAAGCAAATGAACTTAATAGTGTACAGAGTTGTTATACAAATCACACAGAGGAAATTCTAGTAAGATGGTGAGATATTTAAAGTTCAAAAAACTTCTAATTTTCAGTAATTATATCATTAGTACCAGTAATAACTTTGCATTATGATAACAAATGATATTAATGTCATTAGAGACAAAGATTTTCAAATACAGGAAAAGAAATACAATTGAAAAAAGCAAAGAAATTAAGCCAAAGCTCAGTAAATGTAAGTTTGAACTGAAAATATCTAACTCATGATACATTCCCCTTTAAAAAATATAGACTTCTTATCGTTGTCCACTCAAAAGGTTAAGAAATCATAAATCCACCAGCAAAGATCATCTCTGTTGCCAGGGTTGTGGTCTCTAAATACCACTGTCCACTAAAAGGAGCCAGGGCTTCTTGGAAGAAAAGGCTGACACACCCAGCTCCATGGCAAGAAGCTATAATACGTACTTGGATTCGGTTTTTATTTTTATTTTATTTATGTATTTTTTGTTGTTGTTAATCCTCACCCAAGGATATTTTTCCATTGATTTTTAGGGAGAGTGGAAGAGAGAGGAAAAGACAGAGAGAAACATCGATGTGAGAGAAACAAATTGATTGGTTGCCTCCTACAGGAGCCTTGACCAGGGCCCAGGCCGGGGAGGAGCCCGCAACCAAGGTATGTGCCCTTGACCAGAATCAAACCTGAGACCCTTTGGTCTGCAGGATGATGCTCTATCCAATGAGCCAAACCAACTAGGGTGGGACTGTTTTTAAACCAGAAGTTATGAAAGACTGTTTTTATGGCCTAGAGGTTTTTGATATAATTTGAGGAGCTCCCACAGACCAGAGTTAGAGTATATATGTGATATATTATGGAACTGTACACTTGAAACCTACATAATTTTATTAACTAATGTCACCCCAATAAGTTCAATAAAAACACATATTTTTAAAAGAATATTTTGAGTACCATAAAAGACATAGCTACAACGGATTTAAATATGTCTATCTACACTAATAAAAGAGAAACATGCAAATTGACCATACCTCTGCTATGCCAACAAGCCATGCCCACCAGCCAATCAGGAGCAGGTATGCAAATTAACCCAACCAAGATGGCTGTGGCCACAGAGCGAGCAGGAGGCTTGGGTTTCCCCAGCAATGGAGAAAGCCAAGCTTCCCGCCCGCTCTGGCCGACCCTGGCCTCCGCTCAAGGCTACAAAGTTTCAATTATAGGAGATAAATAAATCCCAACAAAAATGGCGGCAGCCACTGAGCTGGAGAGAGCAGGAGGCTTGAGTTTCCCCCGGCAATGGAGGAAGCCAAGCTTCCCGGCCTGCCCTGGCCTCCGCTCAAGGCTACAAATTTTCAATTATAGAAGATAAATAAATCCCAGATACCAGGGCCTCCTCTTGGGTCACCAGGGGGTGTGGCTAGCCTGCAAACCACCACAGGCTCCTCGCCCAGGCCACCCCATGCCCCAAGGGAACCCCCACCCTGATCCGGGACACCTTTCAGGGCAAACCAGCCGGCCCCCACCCGTGCACCAGGCCTCTATCCTATCTAATAAAATAGTAATATGCAAATTGACCATCACTCCAACACACAAGATGGCTGCCCCCATGTGGTCAAAGATGGCTGCCCCCATGTGGTCACAGATGGTCACCACAAGATGGCCAACAGGGGAGGGCAGTTGGGAGGGACCAGGCCTGCAAGGGAGGGCAGTTGGGGGCAATCAAGCCTGCAGGGAAGGGCAGTTGCGGGGGACTCAGGCCTGCAGGGGAGGGCAGTTAGGGGTGACCAGGCTGGCAGGGGAGAGCAGTTATGGTCAATCAGGCTGGCAGGGGAGCAGTTAGGCATCAATCAGGCTGGCAGGGGAGTGGTTAGGGGGTGATCAGGCTGGCAGGCAGGTGAGCAGTTGGGAGCCAGCAGTCCTGGATTATGAGAGAGATGTCCGACTGCCCGTTTAGGCCCGATCCTACTGGGATTGGGCCTAAATGGGCAGTCGGACATCCCTCGAGGAGTCCCAGATTGGAGAGGGTGCAGGCTGGGCTGAGGGACACACCCCCCTGTGCATGAATTTCTTGCACTGGGCCTCTAGTTTATATATAAACATCTATGAAATGATAATGATACTTTCAAATATTAATATATCAATGTATTATTTTAAAACTAGTAAAATTGATAAATGGGGAAAATCAACACTAAAGTGTCCTCTCTGCTTTTGAAAATTTTCTTAGTAAAGAGTTAAAAGCAATTTTTGGCTATAAAAAATATCTCATTGGCTGACTAGTAAGGGTCAATGGTTTAGCTTAGACTTATGAACCAAGAGGTTGCTGGTTTGGTTCCAGGTCAGAACACATGCCTGGGTTGCGGGCTCTATCCTCAGTAGGGGGTGTGCAGGAGACAGCTGATCAATGATTTTCTCTCATCATTGATGTTTCTATCTCTCTTCCCTCTCCCTGCCTCTCTAAAATCAATAAAAATATTTTTTAAAAAGTATTATTATAAATTGTAATAGTTGACCCACCAAACTCTATTTTGCTCAAGAGCTACAATCTGATTCTGATACCTCTCTAGGAAATAGATATTCAGAAATATGAAAAATAAAGACAGATATAGAAAATTTGATAGAAAATACCTAGCAACCTGCCTAACCCTCTCCATGTTATTAAAGGAAGCAGTGTTATGGTAAACTGTTTTGAAAAGCTTGAGGAAATGTTAATACCTTTTATTCTCACTGAGACAGCTAAGATACATTGAAAGTACCTGTGGCCCATTTGTATGAAAATCCAATTGATCTACTGAGTTCCATCTTTAGAAATCATGACATAATTTTATCATGCAGAGAGCTTATTTTACTAGCTGAAGGAAAAGTCTGTCAGTATAACTCTACTTCCCTTAGTCTTTTTATCCTTGGAGAAATGTCATCAAATGGGTATAGAGGTTGCCATGCCATGGTCTAGAAAATAAATCCAGTTCTCTCCACTCTCCTGCACAGTTTAATTTAGATGTGTTTCCTTTTACTGCACAGTGAGTAAAATAATTTCTAGTGTAGAGAGGTTTGTTCATAATGCATTATGTAGGTTCACCTCTACATCAGTGATGGGCACACAGTAGACGATCGCCTGAGAATTCCCTTCCCAAAACCAAGATCTATGGTCACTGTTTAGAAAGAGAGGCTTGAAGAGTGACCATTAGGAGTAGCTTTACAGATCATTCTCAACTTCTGGTGAATTGGAATAATTCAATTATATATAACTGTATTTCAAGCCTGCTGCATTCTGAGCTAATATGTGCTGGAAAATGGAAATAGAGGGTAAAGTATACGATAGCTCCATTTCAGTTTGAGAGTGTGCGGCCTCTCCTTTGCTGCCTTTTGATTTGTTATGAGAACATCTGGTGCCTTTGACATTTATAAAGTGACCTCTTTTTCCCTTTCTTCCACATTCACACACCCAGTGCAGGCAGTTGAACAGTCATACATGCAATGAACACAGTATTTCATGGTTAATGTACCATTCTTTATGAGAATATGCTAGCATAATGATAGAGGGCTGAAGCATGTAATCTATAATTAATACAAAGTGAACTGTCATGTAGGGGAAAATGGGGCTTTCTACAGACGTGTAAGTGCAGTCATGGAAACGGCGATAGCTCCTTGATTGTAATTATTCAACCTCACGAGGGGTCTGCAGCTAGCTATTAGAGTGCTAGTGGTCCCTCATGGACTAGTCTCCTGTCCAATTAAACTTCCACAGTCTATTCAGGAGGCACACTTCAGGTTGTCAAGACACTGTGGGAACACTACTGTGTTCCATTAAAGAGTGTCAAGCACCTGCATTTCTAATAGAACATAATGCTTTGGTTACCTTTGCATTTAGAATTTGATAAGAGAATTTTCTTTGTCTGACTTGAATCTCCAGACAGATAAAACATTTGTAATTGGCACAGAGAAAGGTCTTCAGTTTCTGATTCCTGACAGGACTGTACTAATTTAACATTTTCTCTCTTGTACAAAAGGAAAGCATATGCAGAAGTCAGTGAGAAACAAAGAAAAGTTAAATGTTGGGATGACTGGAAAAATAAATGCAGTATAAGTTAAATCAGTAAACAAAGTATTTCACTGGATATTTAAATGTTTGTCTAGGCATATTTGATATAAATTTTGAAATCTTGGAAAAATATACAATGAAAATGCCCAAACATTCTATGATTTCATGAGCTAAGGACTTTCATTAAAACTATTGCAATTTCTACTGCAAATGTCAAAATAGAAAAGGGCTGAATTGTCACATGAGAAATGAAAATTATTTTAAGGAAATCAGTAGATGCAGCATGATATACTAGAAATACATTTTGATTGAGAAGTAGATTATTCATATATACTTATACCTATATTCAATGATGATGATAAGATACTTCTTGTACACTACTTAAAATCTTCTCAGCCTTACCTCTTACTCTAGGTTGTTGTTTCTAGTCACTACTTTTGCACAGGTTTTAACCAGCTGTGACAGATAAACCAAATTTGTTACACCTCTGCCTGAGCCTCCTACTTTGTACATTGTTCTCCAGAATCTCTCTGACTCACTGGCACAAGACATCAGTAGGAAAATATTTGGCATTTTTTATATGCATCACAAGGAAGTAAAATTCTTGGGGCCACTTTTGACCAACAAGGAATAAAAGCCTTAAGTAGACAGTTAGGCTCAAGAATCAGTCATCTGTAGCAGTGGCCAACTGGGTAACAATGAGTTGCTTGTTTTCCCACCCTTCTATTTTTTGCTCCCCAATCCTCACTCCTCCTCCCTGGGAAATAAACTACCATCACATAAGCCTCTCTCTCTCTGGCTTTTCTTCATAGGTGAAGACAATATGGTTCCCAGTATACTATTTACTAATTCTATAACCCTATATAAAGAGCTTAACTTCTCTATATCACAATTTTCAGCTAACTGAGATGCCTAGGCAAAAAGAGTCTTTAAAAATCTAAAACCATAACTTTATGAAAAAGCAGTAGCCAAACTTCAAAATATGTCAGTAGCTGACTCTAGGGAAGGAAGGAGGGCATATCTTCCTACCTTTGGCTGCATATCAAATTTTGCTTTTTGCTTAAGTTTGTTCCAGTCCACTTTGGTTTTGTACTAGGAAGTACATAGCTAGTCTGTTACTAATATGGCTGTTCAGAGGTACATGCAGATTATGTGAAGTTACCAGTCATTCACAGATAATTATATTTGCTCTCTGGAGTCTGCGACAATCTCAAAACTGCACTACCCTTCCTCCCTGGTGTGGATAGCAGTACTGAGACAGCCATGGTGCCCGTTCATCACTTCCTCCTATGGACATTAGGAGACTTGTGCTCCCAAAATAACCAAATAGGATATAGAGAATGTATGAAGAGTGAAGAATGATCAGCTGAAGTATAACACTAGTCAGAGACAAGGAAGAACCTTGGAAGAGAAAATCTATAATAATAAAAGCGTAATATGCAAATAGGCCAAACGGCCGAACAGTGGAACAGCCATTCAAACGACCTTCCGGAGGACCTTCCAGATGAAGCCGGGGCTGCAAGGGCCTAGCCTTGCACGAATTTCGTGCGTCGGGCCTCTAGTAGAAAATAATTGTTTATTTGTTTTAATGTAATTCATTGGTCCAGGTCAGAAAACCAGGCAATATGTAGATGCTAGGAACTGTGGAAAAGGTAACACCATTGCACTTTTATTTTACTTCTTAAAGACAAAAATAAGTTCAAGACAAAATTAACAAAGACATTTTATTCATAAACTTGTAGTAAGGATAGCTTTCAGCCATCACTTTCATTTCAGCAAGGGGCCAAAGGTGTTAGAAAGGAGAATACATTTCACAGAGTAAAAAGAGGAAAACTGAGTCTCTGGCATGTATTCCATTAAGGAGGGATTTTTATTGTTGGAAGTGGGGGAGACTTGCTAATTGGTCGTCAAGTACATCAGTTGGTCTTTGGTTGGTTACAATGGGACAATCAAGTGATTTGGGGACATATTTTATAAAGGAAGAATTATTCAATATTGGGGTAGAGCGTTTTCTGTGGCCAGTAATTCCTGGAAAAAATGGGGACCAATTTTCATAGGTAAATTGTCCCTATGAGTGGAGAGGAATGGCTACCATGGCAGGCAGTTTGCCAAATTTTACTAACCATTAAAAAAAAAAAAAAATTTTAAATATTTCTGATGGCATAAGAAAATGTTAATCTATAATAATAAAAGCGTAATATGCTAGTTAGACTGGACAGCCGAACAATCTTCCAGATGTCCTTCCGGATGTCCTTCTGGATATCCTTCCAGACAAAGCCAGGGCTGCGAGGGCTGAGACAAGCTGCTGTGGCTGTGAGGGCCAATCCCCTTGCACGAATTTTGTGCATCGGGCCTCTAGTAATATAATAAAATCATGGTTATATAGATGGATATTGCATATGATATAGTATATATGTTATATACATGGGGGTAACATAATCCTATATAATAAAAGCCTAGATGCAAATTGTCCCCTTGGTTGTTCAACTGGGAGTTCCACCTGGAGACCTGGAGCTTGACCGCTCACTATTATGTGTACTGACCACCAGGGGGCGGCCCGGAACATGGTGGGCATTGGCAACCTGCTGCAACCTCTCGCTGGCTAT
This sequence comes from Eptesicus fuscus, assembly GCF_027574615.1. Classification (NCBI taxonomy): domain Eukaryota; kingdom Metazoa; phylum Chordata; class Mammalia; order Chiroptera; family Vespertilionidae; genus Eptesicus; species Eptesicus fuscus. The sequence goes on from NC_072477.1 coordinate 82,030,653, forward strand.
CTGGAGGCGGAGGTAACGGGGACAGAAGTGCGGTTAGAATGCGTGGTGTCTGCCGAGCTTGCTCTCACTCCCCCTGCTACCCTCTCCCAGGATGCCAGGGCGCATGTGACAGGGCAGCCCTGTGCTCAGTTGCCAGGTACCCATAAGGAGCCCGCCTGCACCCGCTCGGCCTCCTCTGGGGTCAGGCTTCCGGTAGGTTCATGCAAGAGCCGGTCTGCAAGGCCGACCAGGAGAGAGCACGCTGCCTGCCCGGCTTCCATGTGGTGCCGCTGGGTGGCCCAGAGGCCCACACTGCACCCGGGCCTGCGGTGTCCAGCCACACTCACCGCATCTCCATGTGGGGACTCGGGCGTCATGACTCAGGCGGAGGGGGGAGCATGGTGGCTCTGGGGCCCAGGTGCTGCCCAGGACCCAGAGGTCAGCTGGGACCTGCCCTTCCACGCTAGACACTCGTGCTTTGATCGCCAGCCAGGCCTAGGGACCATACCTATGCACGAATTTCATGCACCAGGCCTCTAGTAGATAGATATATAGATCCCAGACATTTAACCTCTTAAAGCTTTAGTTTTCTCACTTATAAAATATGCTAACATTCACTTCATGGAATTATTTCAAGTTTTTATTTGATAGAGCAGAAAAGTGCTTATCATATGCTGCATAACATTATGTACATCTGATATATCCAAAAGTGTGTTTAATGTTACACAAAAAGTGTCACAGTAATTCTGGGGTGATGAAATCATTCCTGTTTGCCCCAAATTTTCACAGTTTTAAAACTGAAAGTCCTACATCACAGGAACTTCCTTAATAGTGGGCAAACCAAGACGGTTGATCCCTTAAGAAGTAGGTCATAAAGGCAAAACTTAATTTTAGCTCAGACTCTAAAAATAAATAATCCCCTCCTAATAAACATAACTTTAAAACCATAATCATGATTACTGTGATATTATAATGAAG